>NC_041381.1:589624134-589626636 GCF_002162155.2 Triticum dicoccoides
CCAACGGCCATTTAATAGGTAAAAAACAAATTAGGTGAACGCTCACACTTATCTTACTACTTTATATTTCATCCTGACAATTAATAAAATCAAGCATCATCACTTTTATTGCCTCTTGCAGCAGGTTCACTCATCAGAATGTTACACACTGTATTTGTGTCTTATTTACTTATTAAGAAACTGTTCTCTTATCAAATTCTACAATTCTTTTGGTGATGTGAATTTTCAGGCCCCCACTGACTGTAACTACAACAGAACACAATTTTCTATTAGAGAAGAAGCATACAGAAACAATCATAGTTCAACAAAAATCTGTCGAAGCTACTGTTCGGCCGTTTTAATAGCAGGTAAAACTTTAGTTGTCAGGAGACCTTCATAGTGAGTCTTCTCCAAGTTCACATATTCAGTGGAAGAAACTACCATCAGTATATACATGCTACGGAAGATTGAGTGATCACTATTTGGAAGTACTTATAGCTAACTGGTGGCCTTGGATGGAACTAAATCGAAACAGCAAAAATAGTTGAATATCAATAAATTTAAGTACGTACCTAGCAGAAGCAAAGGTTGCTATTCTCCTTCGGAATTAACTGCAGTCTTTGTCTCCTGAGAAACATGCATTTTATCTGACAAAGCACACACCAACTAAACATGTGTTATCATAACAATATTCAGTTGTTGAACCCTCTGTGCATTGTGTCGACAGCAGATGGAATCGAAAAATACATCGTTGTAGTGACAACAAAAACTGCAGTCTAGTGTAGCATCTTAAGGAAAAACAGGCAAGAATAATATAGCATTGACCTTGCGATATACTTGTATGTAGATTTTCTCGGAATCTCACTTCAGTAGCACCTATCCATCCATACATACATACACATATAGCATTGACCTTGCGATATACTTGTATGCCTTCGTTGCCTATACATACATACACATATTCAGTTGACGAAGCATGGTTTACTTTATACTACACACATGATCCTAAATCTGAGAAATTAGAAATAGCCTAGCCAAGCTACAACCTTTGAGCACATACCTTATTTTGCCTGATGGTGTGCAGTGTAATGGCCACGAACAGCAAGACCTGAACAAGAATACCGAACATGATTCACATCAAAAGGCCCTCCCACCTATATAAGGAAGCAAGTGAAGGCAAGTTCAAAAGCAAGCATGAAAAGCTATACATGATAACCGAGCAAATATGTACAGTGTTCACTAATACATTTTCTTCAGAAAGGGGATGACCCTGGCCTCTGCATAAGTGATGCACACAGAAAGTATTCACTAATACATACCAAACATTTTGTCGCTTCACATCCCTGTGGCAGACTCCAGGAACAGTATGAATATACGCAAGCCCCCTGAATAGCCGCCACCAATGTAGAATTGACTTAGAATAGTTGCACAATGGCAGGCACGCATTTCACATTTATTCACTGGCAATTCAAAAACCTGATAGGTGTAAAGCTTGACGTAGATAAGTGGCATCCCCTTTTTGGCATTACTGTAGTTCTTAAGCATACGGTAGAGTGTCTCCAGGACATACTCCATGACAAGGTTCAGAAACATCTCATCTCTACTTGTGGTTGAGAAGAAGCAGTGCTTGAGGGAGAACAACATTGGAATGGTTAATCAAATGCATAAGCTGCAGCTCCCGGTTCTTGGACCGTCGGTCCTGCAGTACCTTCTTAATGGCCACCGTCTCCCCAGTTTCCAAGAATTTAGCCTACACATGCATCCATTTCGCTAAACATCAGGCTGGTAATCAACAACACAAACAGAGCAAAACAATGGTTAGAGCAATCACCTGAAAGACGATGCCAAATGAAGTGCCCACAACGCGTTAATAAGCTAACCGTTAAGGATAGGACGCGAATTCTGAATGAGATGACTGTGAGGTTGCCAAATCTGCTACTGCTTGAACAACTATAATTGTTATGATCAAAATCAGCATCTTAAGCTCCGTTGAGGATACGACGTGAATTCTGAATGAGATGACTGTGAGGTTGCCAAATCTGCTACTGCTTGAACAACTATAATTGTTATGATCAAAATCAGCATCTTTTGCAACTAATGCAGAGGGTGAATTTCTCTGCACACAAAAAAGGCTTTGCAGATTCAGTATAGTTGATACAACCAAAATGCATTATCCGATTTCCTCAAGATCCCGTTATAGACCTGAAAATGTCAACCGTGAAATGATTGTTACCTCATATTCAGATAGTGAAAAGTTCAGCATCTACTGTTCTTAAACTATTCTCCATTCTCAACCCTCATGATCCAACCCGCCAACATCACTTCATATTCTAAGTCATGGCAAGGGTGAAGGAGTGTTTTGTTGGCTGTTCCAAGTTTCCAACTAAGCAAGAAAAAATGACAAAAAAGTAGGAATATTGGCTACATGAACACTTTGCTGCCATTCTTGGAATTGCAATGGACAAATAAAGCATTCGAGGTAATCAATCAAAACCTTTTCAAACGTGACAAACTCACCCATAA
>NC_041381.1:589627831-589628829 GCF_002162155.2 Triticum dicoccoides
GGCGGAGGCGGAGGCGAGGGGAAAGTGGAAAAGAGAGAGGAGGGAAGATGGGGGCGCTCGGGACTCATCTCTCCAAGCGCTGCTACAGTAACCCGCGAAAAAAAGGAGACGTGGCCACAGCCGCTAGTTGGCCGCATTCCCTCATCCTTTATATGTTCAATGAGCTGTGTTGCACTACTCCTGAAGCTCACTGTTTTGTTTCCTGGACATGTACAAAAAAGAGAGTCACCTGCTGCTGTGCTGCATCCTATTCTTGCCCAGAGGACGTATTTTCCAGAATTCAATAATGGCAATGATCAGGGCCACCGTCGTCGTCTTCGCCGGCTCTAGGTAAGCAAGCTCGTCGGAGGGGCTGAGGTGCAGCTGCAGCAACAAATCGTCTTCGGCTCTGGCTCCGTTGGTAGCCTGCCAAGGGCGCGCCGCTGCTCACCGCGGCGAGCGCCACGGCGGCCATCGCTCATCTATCGCGAGTACGTACTAGTTTGTTTCGGTTGTAATCCAGTCAGTGGGGTGGTGGCGCAGTTGGATTGCGCGTAGGTCTCAAAGCCGAGGCCGAGAGTTCGAGACTCTCACCCCCACTCAACAAAGAAATACCATCGTTGTGATGAAACGCTCAATGGCAACTTGGGTCGCCACATGTACATCCGAATCATCAGATTGACTTGAGCAACTCTGAACCTGGTCTCATCCTTTTTTATTTTTTGGTTCTGCACAACAAGTAATCCCCTCCACTACTGCTGCGCCTGCACTTTTTGGTTTCTCTTTTGAGTTCAGCTGTAAGAGTCCACTATGATGAATTTATTGCTCGATTGCTGGGAGACGTATCTGTTTCCTAACGTGCCAACAGAGGGAAGAGAATAAAAAACATGTTTGGGATTAACATCTGAAGCTCATCGTTTGTTTTCTGGACACGTACATAGAAGCAGGAGCCAGCGCAGAATGGTCATCGTGCAGGCAGCCAGATTGCAGCGGTGTGCAAGGGGAAAACCTGAACCAGA
>NC_041381.1:589631954-589691818 GCF_002162155.2 Triticum dicoccoides
CAATGGCAACTTGGGTCGCCACATGGTACATCTGATTCGTCACGTGAAACCGAGCATGTCTGAACCTTGGTCTTCTTTTTTCAATGTTTTTTTCTTTTTTGTTCTGCCTAGCCTAGTACAACAATCTCCTCCACGGTTGCAGTTCCCTGCTCATTTGCTCCTCCTGCCCAAGCACTGAAGTTCAGGCTCGCAAAGGTTGGATTTCCACATGATATGTTGCCCTAATACATCTTGATTATGCACTGGGTTACCAACTTAAAGTTATGGATTAATGGTCTGGGAACTTGGAGGACAAATGGGAGTGCCTTCAGATGAGGGAGCATCTCATTCTCGGTACACCAGTATGAAGTACTTGGGCACTCTTTGGGTTCATCTTTAAGAATCCACTATGATAAATTCGAATTGTCGTTGTGACCTGTGAGACATGTCTATCCATGCGTGTGTACTGCTGAACCAAGGGCTCGGATTGCCATGTTGGTAGAATGTCACTGCTCTCCTTGTATCTACCTAGGTTGCCCTGAAGCCAGGTTCATATTCACCGAAAGAAAATCCCAGGCCTCAAACATTTTTTCTGTTTTGAATTTTGAGTGATGTATCTACTCTCAGTCTCGCTCATTGCTTATAAACTCCAACTAATCTTGTGTGTGCCGTACTTTGTCGATACATGAACTGACAATGGCAACTTGGGTCGCCACATGGTACATCTGATTCGTCACGTGAAACCGAGCATGTCTGAACCTTGGTCTTCTTTTTTCAATGTTTTTTTCTTTTTTGTTCTGCCTAGCCTAGTACAACAATCTCCTCCACGGTTGCAGTTCCCTGCTCATTTGCTCCTCCTGCCCAAGCACTGAAGTTCAGGCTCGCAAAGGTTGGATTTCCACATGATATGTTGCCCTAATACATCTTGATTATGCACTGGGTTACCAACTTAAAGTTATGGATTAATGGTCTGGGAACTTGGAGGACAAATGGGAGTGCCTTCAGATGAGGGAGCATCTCATTCTCGGTACACCAGTATGAAGTACTTGGGCACTCTTTGGGTTCATCTTTAAGAATCCACTATGATAAATTCGAATTGTCGTTGTGACCTGTGAGACATGTCTATCCATGCGTGTGTACTGCTGAACCAAGGGCTCGGATTGCCATGTTGGTAGAATGTCACTGCTCTCCTTGTATCTACCTAGGTTGCCCTGAAGCCAGGTTCATATTCACCGAAAGAAAATCCCAGGCCTCAAACATTTTTTCTGTTTTGAATTGTGAGTGATGTATCTACTCTCAGTCTCGCTCATTGCTTATAAACTCCAACTAATCTTGTGTGTGCCGTACTTTGTCGATACATGAACTGACAAGGTCAAAATCCCTCGTGATTCAGTTGGTCCTGCGTAGCGATGTGATACATGAACTGACAAGGTGTTGAAAAGTTGAAGTATGTCAGCATAGATAATAATCAAGAAAGAACAATCAGTGATCAGTATGGTCCAGAGATAATAATTAGGTGTATTGTGTGTGTGTGGATCGTTGTCTGAAATCTTATCTGGCTGTTCATCAGGGAGCTTAACTGAATGTTTTCTTTTTAAATGGTCACGGCGGGGTGGAAGCTCCCCACCTGAATATATTTCAAAAAGGTGAATGTTTACAGAACTCAAGAAAAACGTGAGGAGAGGAAATCACGCCACAGCCCACCGTGTTCCTTTAGTGATTTCGTCCTGAGACGATTGGACCAAAAAATAAGATCCTCTAGAATAGCTTTAATCGTGCCTCTAGCGTCAATCTCCAAACTCTGGAAAACTTTTTTGTTCCTTGCGTCCCAGATTTTCCAGAGAATGAGAAGGAGCATAAAGGGAAGGCAGAGCAGCTGGCAAGGTGGTGGTGGTGAAGAACTCGGCAATAGGGGTGAACTGCGGTCAAATACCGGTAGCCCGCCACACTCTGCGGGCCGTTGGACAAGTGAAGAAGAGGTGGTCACGGTCCTCCACAGCGTTGTTGCATCTTGGACAGGTGTCCGAGCTCAATATGTGCTTCTTACGCAGGTTCTTAACTGAATGCGGATTGGCCCCTTGGATTTTCGCAAAAATGGTTCGTAGTGTCCACCGGGCGTTTACATACATAATCACAAAGAAACAGGAGTTGTCCATGATTTGCAATGGTCTTGTTGCTGAACGAGGACATTTGTTTCGCTTGTTGTACGACAATTGGGCGGTGGCGCGGTTGGCTGGCGCGTGAGGCGTAGATCTCATAGCTAGCAGCATCGGTAGTTCGAGCCTCTCTCACGCCTCACATATGAAAAGAAAGACCTTGTGTTGATGATGAAACGCTCGGTGACAACTTGGGTCGTCACATGTACACCTGACTCTTCAGGTGAAATGAGCAACTCTGAACCTGGTCTTATTTTTCTTTATTATTTCTTTTTATCAGCCTTAAACTGCGGCCCCCTCCTCTCTCCCTCGCTGCTACTCTGCTTGTCCTCCTGCCCAAGCTCACAAAAAGTGTCGTCTGACTACGTATCTGTATCTTGAATATCGGCGTAATGCTGTAAACCTGTAACCGTTTGAAACAAGACCTGCGGTCTACTGGCATGACTGAGAAAACAGATGCTTGGTTTGAACTATGTGTGTGAATTGCTAAACCAAGGACTTGAATTGTCATGTTGGTTGAATGTTACTGCTCTTCGTGTTATGCCGCGCCGAGGCAGGTTCATTTTCAGTGTCCGAAAATTCGAGATGTCTTCTCACGGTCTCACTAATTGCTTCTAAATTTCGAACTAGTGTTGTGTGCCATACTTGTCGGCACACAAAGTTGCTAAGGCCGCAGAACGAGTCCTCGATTGATTAGCTGCGCTATAAGTTAATCCTGTCAGTATAAACAATCAAGAAAAGAACAACCAGCGACCTGTTTCGTCCAGGGATAATAGTTGTGCCGTCTGTTTTTTTGAGGTATCTGTGCTGTGTGCTCATGTTGTTGTATGGATCTTGAATTCTTCACGCTTTTTCTCATAATTCCGAGGACTGTCTCTTTTAAAATATTTGTTCACCCGTTTATCTTTCTGCCACAAAACAACTGAATAAGAGCAGTCGTTTCGCTCGCTGATTAAACAACAAGTGGGGTGGTGGTGCAGCTGGCTAGCGTTCAGCGGCAACTTGGGTCGCCACATGTTACACCTGAATCATCAGGTGAAACTGAGCACGTCTGAACCCGGTGTCTCATTTTTCATATATTTTTTTGATCCCGCCTAGTACAGCAATCTTCGGTAGTTATTTATCAAGCGGGATCTGGATAGGCTGGTACAATGTATGCGTCTAAATTTATGGGGATCTTTATGTTGCAGGTCTGAGTGTTCCCATCATTTTTAAGTCATACTATTTGTGAGTGTGACAACGACCTTTACATAATACTTACATTAAGTTATAGACGTTGTATGTTTTAGCTTGGACCGTTAATTCTTTTATACTGTAACTATGTGTGTGTGGTGTGATTAACCTCTGAAGCTCATCCTTGTGTTTCAGAACATGTACAGATAAAAGGCACCTGCTGCTGCTGGTAAGGAGCTAAGCCTTAACACTTTAACAGTAGTACGTAAAATAAACTTATCTGCGCAGCATGATCATCGTGCTATAGAGATGATAGGCAGCCAAATTGCACTAGTGCGGCAACGGCATGCATGCGCCCAATCGTTTCCTGGACTCGTTCTTGTCTGTTTTGTCTGAAGGAACACTTGCACTAGTTTAGTTATGCCTATGCCTAGTGGAACCACAGAGAACCGAACACAAGTTGGACGTGCTGTGTTTATGCCTGACGCCGGCCCACCGTGCACTGTTGCTTCCTCCCGGTGCCTGGTTGGGCGCGCTTGACAGCCGGTAGGAATCTGTGACGTCAAAGGTGCATGCCCCCATTTGATGGACTCGTGATGATCCAATATAAATCTGCTGGACTGCCTCTGCCTGCAATACATACTTGCAACACACACTTGGCAGTTGGCGCCTCTTCCCTAATTGCCACTCCTACCAAGAGAAGGCACACATCTATCAGCAGAAATGGCAACCATCAGCACCACCACCGTCGGCTCCGCCGCCAGGCCTTCGCCGGCTGCAAGGCTAGCTGAGAGTGGCCAGGGCCGCGAGGCTGAGGTGCAGCTACTCCAAGGACCTTCGTTCCGCTCGTAATTCAACAGGTGGGGTGGTGGCGCAGTTGGCTAGCGCGTAGGTCTCATAGCAGAAACGTGAGCAATCCTGAGGCCGAGAGTTCGAAAAAAGTCCATTGTAGTGACGAAAAGCTCTGTGACAACTTGGGTCCTTCACATCTACACCTGAATCATCAGGTGAAGTGAGCATGTCTGAACCTTGGTCTTTCTTTTTTGTGCACCTTCTCAAATGCTGTGTTTTTTTCTATGTATGTCCCTCTTTACAGCCCAGCATGTTGCTGGTTCTCAGTAGGGGCTGTCATATGTGGTTTCTCTTCTGTCAGTTTCCTTTGAAAGAGAAGAGCGAGAGAACAGACGAGCAAGGCAAAAACGGTCTACTTGAAAAGTGATTGGATAATCGCCAAAGTGTCTAATCAATTATAGACTTGTTTGTAACATGTCATCAGAATCTTGTTGTTTAACATTAAGCTCCACTGAACTACCATCTAAGGCTGGATGCCTGGATCCATTTTTTTTCTTTGCTTTCTTATTTGTAGGGATGAACTCAATATTGTTGAATCGTGTGCGTCAAGCTTGGCTGTTGATACATGGGTGAGCTGTAAGTTTAGAATGATGAGTAACAGGCCAATTGCTTCGCTACTTGATATCAGTTTATCAGAAGCGAAAGCTTTATTTCTTTGCCAATTTATCTTTGCCTTCTTGAACATCACCATTCAATTTATTTTGTTGTCGCTTCTTTTGCTTCATAAGCTTCTGAGGACTCATTGGTGCCTCAGATTAAGGGAATGATGTCGCATGTATTCTCTTGGTCTTTTTTTGTTCTTTCTATAAATGCTTATTCCAGTTTTATAGAGCCAAACATCCAACCATCGGCCACAGAGCGTGCCAAAAAGAATACCACAAGTGTGGTACAGACCCGGTGGGTACAAAAACAGCTTGCATATATAGCGCGAGTTCTGTACCAGATCAAGATCAAACCAACCATTGCATCAGGACTTTCCAGAGTTACAGTAAACAGCAGCACATCAAAGCCAGATTCATGGAGGAAAAACAGCATTCTAGTTCTGATTTTATAGCATAGCTAAATAGATGTTTAATTGTTTGGTAAAGTAGAAGTATCAGCCATGTTGACATTATGCAATTCTCAGAAGGTGAAGCAGGTAAATGTTAATGTTGACATATGAAACCGCAGGTAAAGATAGATTCATGCCAGCATAATCCTGGGCACAACATGGATAGACAACCTATCTCCTGAAACCTACTGTTCTACTTCATTAACATGAGTCTCAATGACAACGATTTAACTGACTCTCCTAACTAAGATTCGTCCTGGTTGCTGATGTCCATCAACAGTTGACAACAGGCTTTTATTGATTCAGACAATAGCAACTTCACGGGAGCGCCAGTGCCCAGCCGCTGCTGCTGCCAAAGCGACAATTCTCAGAGCCCGCATACACGACAAGCACAGTCTAACTGTCATTAGTTTGAGGTGTCTCTCATGCCGTCGTTTCCAGTTTTCCCCTGAATCGTGTCCAGTTCCAGCCTGAATTTATCGCATTTCGAGCCATCGCCGCATATTTCTTTGCCAATGTCAGCTACTTTACTCAGCAGCATTGCATACCTCATGGTATTTTCTGATTGGTCTATGCCAGGGCTGTCCAAGCATTTCTCCCTGTACTGTTTCATCTGCTCTTCTTTAAATTTGGCAGTCCACCTGGGCACTATGTATTGCCCTGGTATTTCATTGACCCCAAACTGTGTGAAAAGTCTGAATATGTGGCAGCACGGTATACCATCCCTAGTGAACTTTGCACATTCGCATTTGATTGCATTGGTGCTGGGCTCGACTAACAGCTCGAAGGAATTTCTGTCAAACTCTGGGTTCTCGTAGGCGGACACCTTTTCCAGTCTGTACACTGTCCCCGTCTGTATCTCCTGCACGTTGAATGCTGTAGAATGGAGCAGCTCCCTCTGCACTTTCAGAAATATCTGCCTTGTGTAAATGCGTGCTGCATGCTTTTCTATTGGCTGCATTGAGAAACATGAAGGTTCAGTTCTTGATTGCAGCCTATCTTCATCATCTGTTTCCATTATCCTCTCTTGTACGTCTTCATATCTTTCAAGGAACTTCTCTATTCTGTCCTTAGGAAGCACATAGTCCTTGAATAATGAGTTTGCCCCCTCGCAACATCCAGTCGTTTCCACAAATGGATAGAAATCTTCTCTGAAATAAACAGGCACCCACTCTTTCCTTGTTTCCCACAGGAGTTGCAGGTACTCATTTTCACTTGCACTGTATCTCTCAATCAGCGCAGCCCATCCTTCCTCAAATTCTGTTTCTGTTAGAGAGTTGTTAACTAGGGCATGCAACTCTGAATTTATGTTACCTCTTGCTGCTATGAAACCTCCAAGCTTTTCCCGTGCTTTCCTCATTACGTGGAACTTACAGAACCTGTGCTTTACTTGTGGCATAACCTCCGAAATTGCTTTTGCTATAGCTTCATCCTGGTCTGTTATGATTGCTCTTGGCATTTTCCCTCCCATTACATGGAGGAATGTTTGGAACATCCATTTGAAGGTTTCAGCTTTCTGATCCTGTAGCAAGGCGTATCCAAACACGAGAGTTCTTCCATGCTCATTCATTCCACTGATAGAAGTGAAAAGCATATTGTGACTAATTGTGCTATAGGTGGTATCAAATGATAAGACATCTCCGAAGATCTCATAATCAAGCCTCGACCTTGCATCAGTCCAGAAAAGACTCCTGACTATGCTATCTTCATCTGTTTGCATGGTGATGGAAACACATGGGTTTTGCAGCTCCAGTTCCTTCAAATGCTTCACTGTTGTTTCTACGTCCGAGTTTGGTTTTCCCTGTTGTTCTGCACACTGTGACGTATTCGCATCTTTTGTGTTGAATGGTAAGCTCCCCAAAATACCTCTCATTCTCTTGAAGATCTTCATAGCTTTCTTGGGATGTATACTACTTTGTTGCAGAGCTCTTAAAAACGATTTTTCTTCAGCTGACATGTGTTTGCAGCTAAGGAAGAATTTTGTGAGTGACGGGCTTGGACATAACGGATGGTTGTGCTCACTCCGAACTGATGTGTACTCCCATTGCCCCTTAACAGGCTTCACGACCGCCCTTGCCTCACATTGTGCCTTATTCACAGAATATACTTCCCTCTTCCTCTTCAGGTCCTGAGATGGCGCCAATTTGCGGCTCCGGTTGCATTCCACGTGGAACTTCTTTCTCATAAAATTCGGTCCCCTAATTGCCACAAAACCAGACAGGAGAGCATGTGCACTATAGTATCGGGTCGCATCTTCAAGGGTTGGGAATCTCATTCCAACTTCTGGTGGTCTTGGATTAACCAACTCCTCAAAACCAGGATAGAAGTACTTTCCTGGTTCTTTATCTGTCTCATTCCCAGAGCTGCCCTCTGAATCACTTGCACTGCCTATGTCATTAATTGGCATTTCATTGATTCCCATAATATCATGTAACTGGCTTTGTTCTTCAGCAAGCTGCAGTGAAAGGTCCGCTGAGTTTGCATGTATCACCAGTTCATCTGACAGTGCCCCTGAACTCCAATCTGCACCGATTACTGGTTGTTCCTGAATGCAAATAAAAAAAAACATATCAAGCTCTTAGAAAATACTATATACTAGTAAGATTTTTCGATCAAGCTTCGCCATCCAGTTAGCCCCAAGATACGTTTTATTTTGGGGTTCCAATTTTTTCTTTCTTTGGGTTCTCCAAACATCAGGTTGAGGCCCAATGGCCACAATCGCTATGTGTTTGCGATTTCTTTTCCTGACTTGTTCAATTATATTATATGACCCTTCCTGTCACTAGAACCTACAGCAATTTCACAAACTTCATTTTCACTTCAATTCTATCACAAGAAGAAGAAAAATTGAGATACATCTATCAGCAACCTAACTTGTATGGAATCTGCTGGAAGAACAAAGCCTTGATGGGAGAACTGACAAACAGAACAATCAGCGCATGACCTGCCTTTTTCCTGACACATACATAGGAAAAAATTCATGTGCATACCTGATCAGAGGAGATGATTGCGTATCCATCCATCGTGAGTATCTGCCGCCCGACCGTGCTGTGGGCGGGGAGGAGATGACGAGGGGGAGGTCTAGATCCAAATTTCCATGGCGGGGGAGGGGAGGGGAGTCGGATCTGTGTTCTATGCGGCGGCTGCTAGGGGAAAGGAGATGGGAGGGTGGGATTGGACGCGGGGAGGGGAAGACGATGAGATGGCTGCCGCCGCCGTCGAGGAGGATGGCAGGCGTTGCGGCCGGCGACCGGAGCGCTCTGTCTGTTCTCCTTTTTTTTTCCTTTTTGATGAGGTTTTTTTTTGTTTGAGACAAACTTCTGTGTTTCTTCTTTTTTTTTTAGGGAAAAGCCAATTTATTAATCAAAGTCCACAAGAGGTGGGGTACAAACTTGGTCATGGGGCTGGCCAAGCCACTCATGACGTCCTTTAGAAAGGGAAAAAGCAAATCTTGCTAGTCTATGAGCTTCTACATTAACTAACCGATTTTCGAAAGGAAAACGCTTGAAACCGGCGCACCGGCGGAAACTTCGGCCGGCCGCATCGCGTATGTACGATCGAAGGGAACCGTGCAACTCTGGTGCGCACGCAAGATCCCTTCCAGGGATTCAGTTAGCGAGACATAGGACGTGGGCCCCATCCACGATGCCTCTCCCACCTCCCGCATATTCTTTGTTCCTCCCGCGGCATCTTCATTTTTTTCTCTCTCGCTACCCCGCCATACATGTTGGCATGCTGCTCTTGTGCGCCTGCTGCTCCTCTATTTTTCTTCCTTCCCCATCTCTGCAGCACGCCGGTCACACATCCCAAAGGTCTCCCTTGCCGCACCCCCGTCCCCGTGCTACAGCCAAGCCCCCAAGTGCTGAAGCAACCGACGGGGGGCACCTGTGCTGCCATGGCTGGTCGGAGACGCCGTGCTACGATGTTATTGATTTTTTGGTTGAACTAGGCAGAGATGAAGTTGGATCCAATAGTTGTTTAGCTGCAACCGGTTGTTGACTAAGGTGGAATCATCTAGTGATTTTGCTACAACCGGCTAAAGTCAGGAGTTGGAACCAGTGTCTGGATTTGCTGGAAACGGTCAGAGCTGGAGCTGGAACTAGCAATTATTTTTGCTGCAACCGTTTGTTTGTTCTATGGTGACGACATGCCGAGAACCGATTTTTGTTGCAACCGGCAACCCACAAAGCTTCCACCAGCAAGTGTTTTTGCTACTACGATGAAGAGTGGAAGCTGCGACCATGAGACAATTGCGCCGCTAGCGACATGCACCCGGCGGCGAGCTACACTCGGCAGTGACGACCATTTTGTTTTTGCTGCAACCACATACAGTTTTTGCTATGGCCAGTAATAAAATTTGGTGCCATGACGACGACCATGTGTTTACGACCTGTGAGGCGAGCTACAACCGGCAGCGACGACGCAATGTTTTTTTTGCTACAACCATGTCCGATAGAAGCTACAACCATGTCCTGTAGAAGCTACAACCAAGACAAGATGAAACCATGGAAAGTTGGGTGCCTGGGACCGGCGACGAGCGGCTGCTGCTGCGACAAGCGGTAACGCGAAGAGGAGATGGGTGTTGCCGCGTCCCGCCTGAGCGCACGCACGCGGTGGCTGGGCCAGAGAAGTTCTGCGTCGAGGGAATATTGAGAGGCAGGAGGAAGGAATTGTTTTTCCTGCTTGCGTTGACCAGATAAAGAAAAGCAGAAGAAAGGAGACGCCCACATCGAGATAATCAGACGGTTAAAAAACGAGCGCATCTGACGGCTAGGTGCGGACCGGACGATAGTTTGGGCCGGTCCGCCGGCGCCTAGCACTGGCCTTTTCGAAAATGAAATTACAAGAAAAAGGAATAACTCTAGAGTTGATCTCCGCGACAATGGCTCCATATGGACCCTGGCTCCTTTTGGAAATATCCTCGATGACTTGCTTGCAATCTGAAGATACAATGAATTGTTGTAGACCGAGATCCTGGGCCAAGGCAATTGCTTCCCGGCATGCTATGGCTTCTAGTGTTGCTGAGCTACCTAGGTAGGCTCCATGGGAGTTCCGGCAAATAGCAGCAGCCGATCCGCCTCTGTTAGCGCGAACCGCTGCGTCGACGTGGATTTTTGCATAGTTGGCCGGTGGTGCGCTTGGTCTTGGAACTGCTTGCTGTACCCTTGGTGCAACGTTTGATGTTGGTTTGGCCACCCGTACTTGGTCGAGATCAGCGATGAAGCGATTTATGAATGCATGTGTAGCGTGGGGAGTCTGGAAGATCACCTCATGTATCGCCTTTCTTCTGGACGACCAGATCGCCCAGAGTGTTACCGTTAGGAGGACAAGTTTTTCGTGAGAGAGAGTATCCATTAGATTGAATAACCAACTCTTAGCTCTCATCTCAGTAGTCGCAACCAGAGAACAGGCAAGTTCCTCGTCCACCAGAGCCCACGTGCATCTGGATACAGTACACTCCAAGAGGGAGTGGCGCCACGAATCTGGAGCCCCGCAGAAACCGCACGTGCTCGAAGTAGACATTTTGCGATGTGCCCTCAAATCCTCCGTTGGTAAAGATTGCTTAGCCAGTCTCCACAGAAACATACGAACTTTGGAAGGAACCTCCACTTTCCATAATGTTTTCCAAGAACCCTCTTCCACGCGAGATGTTGAGGGCCCTGCTGATCCATAAAGCCATGCTTCTCTCCTTTGCTTGATTGTTACCAGCATATTGTATGCAGACTTAATTGAGAATTGGCCCCTTCTCTCATGAGCCCAGCTCCAGGAATCTGGGACATTCATAGTACATAAAGGGATACTTGATATCACCTTTGCATCAAAACTCAAGAACGTGGCATTTACCTTGTTGACATCCCATGAGGCCGAAGTGGCGTCCAACAGTTCTGAGACCATCACAGGAGGGTTTGCGATGATGCAGCCATATGGTCTCATCATCTCTTCTCTGGGCAGCCAATTATCCTCCCATATATTCGTGCTTTCCCCATTGCCAATACGTTTGATCGGGCCAAGTTTGAGTGTGTCACGCCCCTCAACTATAGCCCTCCAAATCTGACTAGGGTGGCTCCCTAGATTAGCTTCGAGGATGGTTGATTGTGGATAATAGATGATCTTCAATAAGCGTGCACATAAGGACTCTGGGAATTGTAGTAAGCGATAGGCCTGTCTTGCTAACATTGCCAAATTGAATAGTTCGAAATCTTTGAACCCCAAACCTCCCATTGTTTTTGGTTTAGTCATCTCTTGCCATGAGACCCAATGGGGTTTACGCTGCCCATTCTTACTGCCCCACCAGAATTTCCTTATTAATCTGTTGAGGTGCTCACAGAGGCCTCTTGGAAGCTTGAAACATGACATGGAGTATACCGGCACTGCTTGCGCGACCGATTTGACCAAGACTTCCTTCCCTGCGGTAGACAGGAATTTTTCAATCCATCCTTGAATTTTACTCCAAAGTCTGTCCTTAAGGTATTTGAAGGCCCCGTTCTTTGAACTTCCAATATCAGAGGGCATCCCAAGGTATTTCTCATTTAGGGTTTCGTTAGGAACATTGAGGAGTCCCTTAATCTGGTTCCGTACGCTGTCAGGGACACCCTTGCTGAAAAAAATTGAGGATTTTGCATAGTTTATTCTCTGACCTGATGCTTGACAATAGGCTTCCAACACCTAGTTCACCTCGGTAGCTCCCACACTATTTGCCTTAAAAAACAACAAGCTGTCATCGGCGAATAAGAGATGGTTTATCGGAGGTGCCGTAGGCGCCACTTGTATCACACTCACGTTTGATGACTCACTTTTCGATTTTAAGAGGCACGACAGGCCCTCTGCTGCTATCAAGAACAAGTATGGTGATATCGGGTCCCCTTGGCGGATTCCTCTCGAAGGTTGAAATTCCTCTAGTTTCCTCCCATTGAACATGACTGAGAATTTAACAGATGTTACCATGCTCATAACAATGTCAACCCATCTCTCAGTGAAGCCCAGCTTGAGCATGATGGCCCGGAGGTACGCCCATTCAACCCTGTCATATGCCTTCATCATGTCGAGGTTTAGTGCACAAGATTGATGCTTCTTTGCCCCGTTTCTCTTCATGAAATGCAGACACTCGTAAGCCGTTATAATATTGTCAGTTATCATTCTACCAGGGACAAAAGCAGATTGCTCATCGGAAATGATATCCGGTAATATCTGTTTCAATCTGTTGGAGATAACCTTCGAAGCTATCTTGTATAAAACATTACACAAGCTGATTGGGCGGAACTGTGATAGGAGTGTAGGATTTTTTACCTTTGGGATCAACACCAGGATTGTATCGTTAATGCATGCAGCAGACTCCGTTCTGGCCACAATCTTAAGTACCATGCTGGTTACCTCCTCCCCACATAAATCCCAGTGGCGCTGAAAGAAGTGCGCCGGGAATCTGTCTGGACCTGGTGCCTTAATACGAAACATCTGAAATAAGGCCTGCTTAACCTCGAGCTGAGTGTAAGGTGCATTAAGGACCTCATTCATCTCCGGTGTAACTTTTGTTGGCACTGTATCCAGAACCTGATCCATATCTTGCACTCCCCCCGATGTGTACAAATCTCTATAAAAATCTGTGGTTAGAGCCTCCATCTCTAAGCTGTTCTCCGTGATACTCCCGTTTGGCCTTTGCAACGCCTTAATTTGATTTTTGCGTCGCCTGTGACTAGCTCTTAGATGGAAGAAGAAAGTGTTTTTATCACCGTGGACTAGCCAATCCAAACGTGCCCTCTGGCGCCACAGTATTTCCTCACGATGGAAAAGTTCTACCAGTCGCTCAGTTATCTTAATTTCCTCGTGAGTCGGACCGGATCTACCTTGGGTAGCGCACAGGCGTTCAAGCACGATTTTTAACTGGCGGATCTCACCTCGTACTGATCCAAACTAGGTGCGGTCCCAGACCGACAAATCCCCAGCTAGGTCTTCTAGTTTTGCGTGAAAGGTGTCGGCTGATTCTGTGGCTTGCATGTTCCATCGCCCTTGCACAGTAGTAAACAATGATTCCTCCCGCTCCCACATCTTCTCATATTTAAAAGCCTTTGGTCCCACCCTGCATGCATGCATCTCACGAAGCGTGAGTAGGAGTGGTACGTGATCTGAACCTGCTGCAGTCTTGTGCGTCAACCTAGTGCTGGGGAGGGCTAGTAACCATTCAGGATTAACCAAGCACCGGTCCAGTCTAACCCTCGTGAAGCTTCCTCCCACAACCTTCTTTTCAAAAGTCCAGTCTGTCCCAGTATATCCAATGTCAGTTAAGCCGCAAGTGTCAACATCATCCCTAAACCCTTCAATCTGGGCTTGGCTCCGGTTACCAATGCCATCATGCTCATGTATATGAAGAACTTCGTTAAAGTCACCCAAAACAGCCCATGGTCGACCTTGGCTTTCGGAGATTCCTCTAAGGGTATCCCATGTTTTATATCTCTCTGGCACCTGGGCTTCCCCATAAACAAAAGTAACCCTGACCTGCATATCGATCATGTCATCAATCAAAACATCAATGTGGTACTTCGAGTAACCGATAACTTCAACGTTCATTTCATCTTTCCAGAAAATACCCAGGCCCCCACTACGGCCAGAACTATTTACAGCAAAACTCTTATTGTAGCCCAAAGATTCTACCAAATTCTCAACTCTCTTACCCTCTATTTGTGTTTCAATAATGCAAAGTACAGAGGGGGCAAGCTGCCTCGCAAAATTGCGAAGCTCTCGAACTATCGCGGCCTTGCCAATTCCGCGACAGTTCCAGCAAAAGAGACTCATTGCGCCTGGCGGTGCCCCCCATGGAGGCCCGCCACACGCGCATCATAATTTTTGTTCGGCACCGAGTTCTTCGCCAGACTGATTTCGTGAGTTGATGAACTTGGTTTGTTCCTCTTTGGCTCTTGCTTAGCAGATGGACTGACAGGTATCTCCAGAGCAGGAAGCATCAAGGGTTTGTCTGAGTGATTCGGTGTAGCTACTCCTTTCTGGCCTCCTGCCGAAGGAGTCGATGCCCTCTTCCGGTTCCCATCAGCTTCAAACATCGTGATATCCTTCCTAGTATCGCCCATGCCATCATAGTCCTTGTCGTGAGGGGGACCGTGTTGGGTTCTTCCGCGTCCTCCACCTCTTCCTGCACGACCTCTCCCTCTTCCGCCTCTGGATCCATTGCCATCTCCTGGGCCATTGTCGGGGCCCCTATACCAGGATGCCTTGAGATCTTTAAAGACTAGGGCTTTGGGAGGGTGAACTCCATTGCCACACTCCTTGAAAAGGTGGCCAAGGTACCCGCAAACAGCACACCAGTCGGGTAGTCTTTCATACTTAACTCTGAAAATAACTCGTTCCATTGTTTCCTTCCTCTTGACCACTAGAGAGACAGCATTCTTCAGAGGCTTGGTAACATCGATTTTGACCCGTACACGAGCAAAGTTTCCTTCAAAATCGTGTGATTTGGGTTCTGCGAATAAGAGTTCGCCAACAGTAGCTGACAGGGCTTTGATCTTGGAGTAGAAACCATCCGGGAGGTCGTGGATCTGAACCCAAATATCCATCTTAATGAGCTCGATGGTTGAGGTCTTGGTGAATCCATCGTAGGGCGCCATCACCACAGCTTTCCCTTTAAAGTTCCAGGGGCCTTCATCCATTACTCTCTCCTAGTCGCTAAGGCATGAGAATTGCATAGAGTACAGATTATCCTCAAGAGGCCGGATTTTCACCTCTTGTGCTAGATCCCATGCCACCCTCATATTCCGATAAAACCAATATTGGCTATAGGGTTTGTCCGTGTGAACCCTAGCCAACGCCATCCAACGAGTTGCGTCAGGAGTCAGCTCGATGTCATCCACCACCACATCCTATAGAACGTCCTCCTTCAAGCCTAGTTCCTCCATCATCGCTTCGAGATCGGAAGTTGCAGAACCCGAACTTGACGCTGCAGTAGCCATGATTCTCTTGCCCGAGGTTTTGTGATCCGCGAGCGGTATGATCCCGATCAGAACCCTGCAGCCGCACCACCAACCCGGACCCCAGGGCCCCAGCGGTCGCCGGCGGAGAAGGGAAGGGCCGGGGAGGAAGCCGATCTCTACGGTTAGGCGTTACCGTCGCCAAGAGGAGGAAGAAACCCTAACAAGAGGGGAAGAAACCTAAACTCCTGTGTTTCTTCTATCAGGGGCTCTGCTGTTGCGCGGCTGCATTGGCCCATGGGCCATGCCCTAGTTGCTTAAAAGCTCTCTAGCCCGTGGAATGGTTGAGAAAACAAACCCTAAAAAAAAAGTTGAGCAAACCCTAATCCAACCTATGAAAAAAAAATCATTTTTAGTGAAACCATTTCCGTCTGCCAGTGATGGTCACTCGCTGTTTCTAGCGACTTCGTGGCGACCTAGTGCGCAACCTCGTCGGCGTTTCTTGCCGTTTCAATTCCCATCTAAATCCAAAAAAAACCACAAATCCGTCCTCCTTTCTCAAATCTCTCAGCCCGTGTGTAGATCCAGCCCTCCTGAGACAACAACTTGAGAGCCCTCTCAAATCTGAGGAGGGAGAGGTGGGGGAGGAACAGAGGTGTGCATTTTCAGGAGGCGGGTGAGGGCGGCGGTGGGATTGGAGGCGGGTGTTGGTCCGTCAATCCCAGTAGCCCCAGCTGCAATGGGGGACTCGAGCTTCAAGTTCCTGGAAGGGGTGGAAGGAAAACTCAAGAACTTACAACTCTCTGAAGCTGAGAAAAAGGGGATCAGGATTGGGAAGAAGCAGGCATGCTCCTCGCAGGTGAGCAAGCTTCAGGTTGTAGGTAAACTTCTCTCGGAGCGACCGGCTAGAGCAGAACATGTAGGAAGATCTCTGGGGGAGCATGGAGCCCAACTTTTGGTGTGGAATGCAAAGATCTGGGCAGGAATCGTTTTTTGTTTATCTTCCAACAGAAGTCAGATAAGGATAAGGCACTAGATGCTGGACCTTGGAGATTTAACAATGATCTGCTGGTGATGGAGGATTTTGTGCCGAGTAGAACCATAGATGATTATGAGTTCAAGTCAATACTTATTTGGGTTAGAGCTTATGGTATCCCAATGGGGATGATGAGCAGAGAAACTGGAATTCTAGTGGGAGAACAAATTGGTGAAGTTGTTGATGTAGACTCAGACATTAATGGGGATTCGATGGGAGTATTTATGCGGATTAAAGTGAAGCTAGATATCACAGTCCCAATCATGAGGTTTGTAACATTCTTTATTGAGGAGGAACAAGAACAGAAGAATGAAATGAAACTTGGGGGAGATGATGAAGAGAAAGAAATGAAGGAAAAGAAGGAAGAAGAGGAAAAGATTGTCTCATTCACATATGAGTATCTTCCTGATGTCTGTTATAGCTGTGGAATTATTGGACACACTGAAAGGTCATGCCCAACTAGATCTAGAAGAACGGGGTCCAGGCAATTTGGACCATGGCTGCGTGCAGTTATGTACAAGGGAAGCTCAAGCGAAGAAAGAAGTAGGGGCTTGAATGACAGAAGGAATTTCTGGCCAAGCAATAGTGCAGACAGTAAGGGGAGTAAACAAGGAAGTGATGAGACATCCTAGCGAAGAAATGCACCAACGGGAGATGCTAGGGAAGAACCAGGAAGGGGTGAAGGGAAAGAAGTGACAAGCCCTCTCAGTTTAAAACAATATGAGGACTTAAGAACAGGGGAGGGAAAGAGATTGGATTGCAGCAATAAGCAACAAACCATGAGAAATACATCAGGCAGCCAGGTGAGTGAGGATTTACTGAAGTCAGGTGATGTTAGTCTGGTAAACTTGATGGAAAATCCTTTAGGAAAGAAACAAAAACCAGAAATAGAATGGATAAAAGATGAAGAGAAGACAAACAACACCACAATAGCAAAGCAGGAGTCAGCAGGACCAATAAAGCTTATGATGACACATAAGAGGGAAGAGGTCCAGAACAAAGAGGAGAGAAAGTTTCAGAAGTCAGGAATAAGTACAAAAAGGGGTACCTTCAGGCGAATGGAGAGGAAGGAAGGAAATCAGGAAAATCAATTCAACATAACGGAACTAAGGAAGAGGAAGGTTGACATGATGGATGTTGACGAGATAGAACTAGCAAAGAAAGCAAAGATGGAGATTGAGGGGAATGAAGAGAAAGAAGGAAACACCAACTCAGAATTTGTGAACGTCGGGCTGCAGGGACAGCCTTTCAAGCCAAAATGAGAATTGTAGTGTGGAACTGCCGGGGACTGGGGAATGGCCCGACAGTGAGAGGACTTCTGGATCTCCAGAAGCAGGTGGACCCCGACATCCTTTTCTTATCTGAGACTAAGCTTGATAAAAAGAGGATGGAAAAGTTTAAGTGGAGGTTAGGTATGGGGAACATGATTGTGAGAGACTGTGAAGGAAAAAGTGGTGGATTGGCTTTATTATGGAAGAATGATGTACAAATTGAGCAGCATAACTACTCCAGGTATCACATTGATGTAGAAGTAGTGGAAAGGATGGATTCAGATGGCATTTTACGGGCATTTATGGCGAGCCTGCAAGCGATAAAAGGAAAATAACTTGGAAATTGCTTCGCATCCTCAACCAACAACTTAACCTCCCATGGTTGTGTGTTGGTGATTTTAATGAGATCATGTATAACCATGAGAAGAAGGGGGGCGGCTAGAGCACAAGGCCTAATGGAAAGATTTAGAGAGGCCCTAGCAGATTGTGGATTGAGGGACTTAGGCTTTGATGGGGGGTAAATATACGTGGCGCAATCAGAGTTGGGATGTCAACCGATTTGTTAAAGAAAGACTGGATAGAGCTGTGGCGTCTAGGAGTTGGTTTACAAGATTTCCGAACTACAAAGTCATTAATGGAGAACCATACCATTCAGACCATAGACCCATAATCATCCAAACAGAGGGAGCTAAGAGATCATACTTTTTCAAGAGAAGGGCTCATGATTTCAGGTTTGAAGCTAGTTGGTTGCAAGAGGAAGATTACGAGATGGTGGTTAATAATGCTTGGTCCAACACAGGCCTGCGAGGCAACCATAATACCCAGGCGATGTTACACATGGTAGCAAGAGATTTGAAGGACTGGGATGCTAATGTTTTAGGCGATCTTGGGAAAAGAATTAAAATCTTAAGAAAAGAACTAGAAGAGGTACAAAGAGGAGACATCAACCAAGAAAGGATTAGCACAGAGCACTTTTTAAGGGAGAAGCTAGACAGATTGGAGCACCAACAGGATATTCATTGGAGACAATGAGCCCATGTTAAATGGTTACAGTCTGGTGATAAGAACACATCCTTTTTTCATGCCTTTGCATCTGAAAGGAAGAAAAGAAACACCATCAAGAAATTGAAAAAGGAGGATGGCATTTGGGTGGAGGGGGAAGAACCTTTGAAAGAGCACATTGCCAACTATTTCTTTAACATCTTCTCCTCTATAACAGGAAACAACAACAAAGAAATATTACGCATGGTGCAACCAAAGGTGACAGCTGAGATGAATGATGTATTGTGTGCGGAGTACACAGAAGAAGAGGTGAAGAGAGCCTTAGATAACATTGGTGACTTAAAGGCCCCTGGACCGGATGGCATGCCAGCAATATTCTTCAAAAGATTTTGGCAAACTGTTGGGAACCAGGTCACTGAAGAGGTTCTTCGAATATTAAGGGGAGGAGAAATGCCTAAGGGTTGGAATGACACACTCATAGTGCTAATTCCAAAGCATGCCAACCCAGTGAGCATAAAAGACCTGAGAGTAATAAGTTTGTGTAATGTGGTGTATAAGCTAGTGTCCAAGGTAATCACAAATAGGCTTAAGGTAATCCTTCCTGACATCATCTCCCCAAACCAAAGCGCCTTTGTGCCTGGAAGACTAATCTCAGATAATATTCTTCTAGCATACGAGTTAACTCACTTCCTTCGGAGGAGAAGAAGGGGCTTGACGGGCTATGCGGCTATTAAATTGGATATGAGCAAAGCCTATGACAGGGTTGAATGGACGTTTCTAAAAGATATGATGCAAAGGCTGGGTTTCAACATGTGCTGGATTAAATTGATAATGCAGTGTGTTTCGACTGTAAGGTATCAGATCAAGGTGAACCAAGATAAAACTGAAATAGTTGAACCTCAAAGGGGCTTGCGACAAGGGGATCCACTCTCTCCATACTTGTTCTTCATCTGTGCAGAGGGGTTCTCTGCCATGTTACATGAAGCTGAGATGAGAGGATTAATAAGTGGAATATAGAGAAGCTCCCAGTGTAAGCCACTTGCTCTTTGCGGGTGACTCATTACTGCTTATGAAGGCCAATGCGGAGAGTGCCCATGAACTGAATAGAATCTTAAATATTTACGAAGCCTCTTCGGGACAAATGATTAATAAAGACAAATCCACAATACTATTCAGTGCAAACACAAGGCAAGGGTTGAAGGAGGAAATGAGAAGTATTTTACAAATTTCTTCCGAAGGTCTTTCCTCCAGATACCTAGGTGTCCCATCCTATGTGGGAAAGGGTAGAGCAAGGGCATTTGAATATGTTAAAGAAATAATGTGGAAGAAGATCCAAGGTTGGAAGGAAAAACTCCTTTCAAAAGGTGGGAAAGAAATCCTTATAAAAGAAGTTGCACAAGCAATCCCGGTGTACTCCATGTCTTGTTTCGATCTAACTAAGTCTTTGTGTGAGGAGCTGAGTACTATGATTAATAGGTACTGGTGGAGCCAAATGGATAAGGAGAACAAAGCAAACTGGGTCAGTTGGGGAAAACTTACGAAAACAAAGAAAACAGGAGGTCTAGGCTTTAGAGACCTCCATGCCTTCAATCTAGCTATGTTAGCGAGACAAGCATGGAGGCTCATTCAAAACTCGTCTTCCTTGTGTGCACAAGTGTTGTCAGCACAGTACTACCCAAATGGATCAATTCTACATGCCAGCCCCAGAAATGGCATATCTTATACTTGGCATAGTATACTGGAAGGAGTGAACCTGCTCAAGAAGGGGATCATATGGAGAGTTGGTAGTGGTACCAACATTAATATCTGGACCGACCCATGGATTCCAAGAGGAAGTACTAGAAGAGTCATCACCCAAAGAGGCAGAAATGTTATAACCAAAGTAAATGAGCTAATTGACCCGGTCACTAACAACTGGGTGTAGACTTAATAAGGCAAACCTTCCTCCCTGAAGATGCTAAGATTATTTTACAAATCACAATTAATGAACACAATGATGATATCATAGCATGGCATTTTGATAAAAAAGGTATATTTTCTGTTAAATCTGTTGGGGAACATTGCAGAAAATAAAAAAAATTCTACGCTTCACCAAGATCAATCTATGGAGTCATCTAGGAACGAGAGAGAGAGAGGAGTGCATCTACATACCCTTGTAGATCGCGAGCGGAAGCGTTCAAGAGAACGGGGTTGATGGACTCGTACTCATCGTGATCCAAATCACCGAAGATCCTAGTGCCAAACGGACGGCACCTCCGCGTTCAAGACACGTACGGTTGGGGAAGACGTCTCCTCCTTCTTGATCTAGCAAGGGGGAAGGAGAGGTTGATGGAGATCCAGCAGCACGACGACGTGGTGGTGGAAGTAGTGGGGAATCTTGGCAGGGCTGCGCCAAGCTCAGCGAGAGGGAGAGGTGTTGCGGGGGGAGAGGGAGGCGCCAGGGACTAGGGTGCGCAGCCCTCCCTCCCCCCTCTTTATATAGGGGCCCTGGTGGGGGGGGCACCGGTCCCCTAGAGATCCAATCTCAAGGGGGGGGGGGCAAAGGGGGGACTTGCCCCCCAAGTCAGGTGGGGAGCCCCCCACCCCTAGAGTTTCCAACCCAAGGCGCAGGGGGAGGCCCAAGGGGGGGCGCACCAGCCCACCAGGGGCTGGTTCCCTTCCCACTTCAGCCCATGGGTCCCTCCGAGATAGGTGGCCCCACCCGGTGGACCCCCAGGACCCTTCCGGTGGTCCCGGTACAATACCGGTGACCCCCGAAACTTTTCCGGCGGCCGAAACTGGACTTCCTATATACAAATCTTCACCTCCGGACCATTCCAAAACTCCTCGTGACATCCGGGATCTCATCCGGGACTCCGAACAACTTTCGGGTTACCGCATACTAATATCTCTACAACCCTAGCGTCACCGAACCTTAAGTGTGTAGACCCTACGGATTCGGGAATCACGCAGACATGACCGAGACAGCTCTCCGGCCAATAACCAATAGCGGGATCTACATACCCATGTTGGCTCCCACATGTTCCATGATGATCTCATCGAATGAACCACGATGTGGAGGATTCAAGTAATCCCGTATACAATTCCCTTTGTCAATCGGTACGTTACTTGCCCGAGATTCGATCGTCGGTATCCCAATACCTTGTTCAATCTCGTTACCGGCAAGTCACTTTACTCGTACCGTAATGCATGATCTTTTGACCAACTACTTGGTCACATTGAGCTCATTATGATGATGCATTACCGAGTGGGCCCAGAGATACCTCTCCGTCATACGGAGTGACAAATCCCAGTCTCGATCCGTGTCAACCCAACAAACACTTTCGGGGATACCTGTAGTATACCTTTATAGCCACCCAGTTACGATGTGATGTTTGGTACACCCAAAGCACTCCTACAGTATCCGGGAGTTACACGATCTCATGGTCTAAGGAAATGATACTTGACATTGGAAAAGCTCTAGCAAACGAACTACACGATCTTGTGCTATGCTTAGGATTGGGTCTTGTCCATCACATCATTCTCCTAATGATGTGATCCCGTTATCAATGACATCCAATGTCCATAGTCAAGAAACCATGACTATCTGTTGATCAACGAGCTAGTCAACTAGAGGCTCACTAGGGACTTGAAAGATTGTCGATGTCGCCTAGAGGGGGGGGGGGTGAATAGTCGTTTTAAAATAATTACAGTTTAGGCTTGAACAAATGCGGAATAAACCTAGCGGTTAATTTGTCAAGCACAAAACCTAAAACAACTAGACTCACCTATGTGCACCAACAACTTATGCTAAGCAATATAAGCAACTATGTGATAGCAAGATATATGACAAAGAACAATATGGCTATCACAAAGTAAAGTGCATAAGTAAAGGGCTCGGGTAAGAGATAACCGAGGCACGCGGAGACGACGATGTATCCCGAAGTTCACACCCTTGCGGATGCTAATCTCCGTTTGGAGCGGTGTGGAGGCACAATGCTCCCCAAGAAGGCACTAGGGCCACCGTAATCTCCTCACGCCCTTGCACAATGCAAGATGCCGTGATTCCACTAAGGGACCCTTGAGGGCGGTCACCGAACCCGTACAAATGGCAACCCTTGGGGCGGTCACGGAACCCGTACACTTTGGCAACCCTTGGGGGCGGTCACCGATACCTGTCAAATTGCTCGGGGCGATCTCCACAACCTAATTGGAGACCCCGACGCTTGCCCGGAGCTATACACCACAATGATTGAGCTCCGAACACCACCAACCGACTAGGGCGCCCAAGCACCCAAGAGGAACAAGCTCAAGGGCACCAAGCACCCAAGAGTAATAAGCTTCTCAACTTGTAACTTCCACGTATCACCGTGGAGAACTCAAACCAATGCACAAATGCAATGGCAAGGGCGCACAGAGTGCCCAAGTCCTTCTCTCTCAAATCCCACCAAAGCAACTAATGCTAGGGAGGAAAATGAGAGGAAGAACAAGAAGGAGAACACCAAGAACTCCAAGATCTAGATCCAAGGGGTTCCCCTCACATAGAGGAGAAAGTGATTGCTGGAAGTGTGGATCTAGATCTCCTCTCTCTTTTCCCCCCAAAACTAGCAAGAATCCATGGAGGGATTGAGAGATAGCAAGCTCGGAGAAGGTCAACAATGGGGGCAAAAACGAGCTCGAGAGATGGGGAACCATTGGGGAAGAAGACCCCCTTAAATAGGTCCCCACGAATCTGCCCGTTATGTGCATAAACCTGTAGGACCGGCACAACCGGTGCACGAACTGGTACAACCGGCCAAAGCAGAGGAAAAACCAACCTGGGAAAAGCTCTAAGCGGTACAACAGCCTGGGGATCCGGTAGTACCGGTTAAACCGGTCAACAACTGCCCAAGAACCACTCCAAAACAGAAACTAGTCCGGTGGTAGAGCGGTACATGGCCGGTACAACCTCCGGACCAATTCTGGAGCGGTTTAACCGCTCCAAACACCGGTTGTACCGGTCAACCGGTACAACCTCTCTACGGGGCGGTACAACCTCTCTATGTAAAACAGGCAATATCAAAACAGCCACAACTTTCGCATATGAGCTCCGAATTCGATGAAACCAAGTTTGGATCAAGTTGGCTTCTTCCCGGCAACTGGCTTACCGGGCGCGGCAACTCCCTTGCCGTCCTTCTTGAAGTTCTTTTTACCCTTGCCTTTCTTGAAACTAGTGGTTTTATTGACCATCAACACTTGATGTTCCTTTTTGATTTCCACCTCCGCTGATTTCAGCATTGAAAATACTTCAGGAATAGTTTTCACCATCCCCTGCATATTGTAGTTCATCACAAAGCTCTTGTAGCTAGGTGGGAGCGACTGAAGGATTCTGTCAATGACTACCTTGTCTGGGAGGTTAATGTCCAGCCGGGACAAGCGGTTGTGCAACCCAGACATTTTGAGTATGCGCTCACTAACAGAACTATTTTCCTCCATCTTACAACTATAGAACTTGTCGGAGACTTCATATGTCTCGACCCGGGCATGAGCTTGGTGTAAAGGCATATTTATCCCCAAGATGTTTTGGTGATTGATGACAATGCTTGTGCGGACTAATCGTGTGCGTTAAGTTCTTTCAGAGATTCATCCATTGGCACGAGACGATTTCCTCCCCTTGGAGTTTTATTCAAGACGGTGTAGCTCCTTCGTTTCGTTGTTGGTGGACTAGTTTCGTAGGAGTCACCGTACTATCAAGAGGGGATCCGCTTTGGTAAGGCTAGGGTGGAATCAACACGTACACATCCTTATCACACCCGACGTTTTCCTTCCACTTCATTGGAGCTGCCTTTTCCCCAGTGTATGCTTTGTCCTGCCCCAGCAGTAGTACTGCGGTCCATAGCGGTAGTACTGCCGATGCACCCTAGCGGTAGTACCGCTCCCAGAGCGGTAGTACCGCTCCCCAAGCGGTAGTACCGCTTGTGGTCTTCGGCCGTAGTACCGCAGTGGTTCCGGGCTACTGCCGCCTCGATTCGAGACCGATGTTTTTCGTGTCGAGTTTTACGATACTAAGTGCGGTAGTAGTGGCGGTAGTACCGCTCCAAGCAGTAGTACCGCACCTACTCCCACGGTAGTACCGCTCTGGGGTCAGGTCCCTGACCTCCCCGTCAGCGCGGCAGTACCGCTGCGTAAGTGCGGTAGTACCGCCCTGCCCAAGCGGTAGTACTGCTCTGTGCGGGGCTGTTCAGTGGGGTAACGGTTGGATTGGTTCCCCCACTATATAAAGGTATCTTCTTCCCCAAAGTTGACCTACCTCTTTCCCCCAAAAGCTCCATTGTTGCTCCAAGCTCCATTTTTGCCCGATCTCTCTCCCTAGCCAATCAAACTTGTTGATTTGCTCGGGATTGGTTGAGAAGGCCCCGATCTACACTTCCACCAAGAGAAATTTGATTCCCCCCACTTATTCCCAGCGGATCTTGTTACTCTTGGGTGTTGAGCACCCTAGACGGTTGAGGTCACCTCGAAGCCATACTCCATTGTGGTGAAGCTTCGTGGTGTTGTTGGGAGCCTCCAAGTGTTGTGGAGATAGCCCCAATCTTGTTTGTAAAGGTTCGGTCGCCGCCTTCAAGGGCACCAATAGTGGAATCACGGCATCTCGCATTGTGTGAGGGCATGAGGAGATTATAGTGGCCCTAGTGGCTTCTTGGGGAGCATTGTGCCTCCACACCGCTCTAACGGAGACGTACTTCCCTTTAAAAGGAAGGAACTTCGGTAACACATCCTCGTCTCCACCGGCTCCACTCTTCATTATCTTGTGCCTTTACTTTTGCAAGCTTACTTGTGTTGTATCTATTGCTTGCTTGTGTGCTAGTTGTCTTTGCATCATATAGGTTGTCCACGTAGTTGCACATCTAGACAACCTATTTCGTTGCAAGGTTTAAATTGTTAAAGAAAAGTCTAAAAATTGTTAGTTGCCTATTCACCCCCCTCTAGTGAACCATATTGATCCTTTCAATTGGTATCAGAGCCTCGTCTCTTTATTAAGGACTTTGCCGTCCGAAGAGTATGGTTGACACCAACGATGGTGCGAGGAGCACTCCGGTGTGAATCCCATCTCGTCTTCGGCCGAAGGGGAAACCTCGGTCTCACTTGAGGAATTCAATGTGGCATTAGACACATTGAAAACCTCCATGACGGCCAAGGTTAAAAGCATGTTTTATGAATTCCTAGAAGGACTTAAACTATCTACCTCGCCGATGAAAGTGGGTGATCCCACTAACAAGGTGATGGAAGCTACCTCCGACAAGGGGGAAGCTAAAAGTGAAAAGAGTCCTTCTACTAGTGGTAGAAATGGCACCGGCATCTTTGCCCATGTGGAACCCTCAGTGTATAGAGGACCGATTCCCTCTACTCATTTGAATCATGCCGGTCCTCCTCCTAAATATGAGAAACATGAAGATTTTGATTCTTGGGTTTATCGCTTCAAGCGTCATTTAAAACATGTGAATACTAACCTTTGGAGAATCATTGAAGAAGGTTTCTATCCTCATGACCCAAGCAACTTCACCCCTCGAGAAGACGTGGACAATCAATTCAATGAGAGTGCTCTCTTCATCATCCAAGATGCAATCCTTCCCGAAGATCTCCCTCATCTTCGACCTCATGTCATGGCTAAAGAAGCATGGAAATGTGTTGAGTCTCTCTATCGAGGAAGTGCTAGCATTCAACGCTCCAACTATGAAGTGGTGCAAGATGAAGCTGATGAGTTTGCAATGAAAGAAGATGAAGAACCTCGTGAGCTCTTTCGAAGAGTTACCAAACTCGCGGTCGCACTCCGAGATCATGGGAGCAAGGACACGGATGACAATTGGATCAAGCGCAAGTTCCTCAAGGCCATGATGCCCTACAACAAGGCCATGTCCTCCGTCATTCATCAAAGACCGAACTTCCACTCCATGACCTCAGGTGAAGTGTTGGATGAGTTTGTTGCAATGAGCATCTTGGACAAGACCACCGACAATGCGGTGCTCCATTCTCAAAGGGCAAAGAAGGCCAATCTTTCCTTGAAGGCCAAGGTTAGTGTGGAAGAAGAAGAAGAAGAGGAAGATGAGGAGAGCAACCCCGAAGACACGAAGTATGATTATCATGAGCACATGGCTCTTGCCTCAAGACAATTTTGGAGTAAGAAGAATACAAGACCCAACTTCAACAAGAACAACTCAAGTGGCCTCAAGGGCAAGCAATGAGTTAGAACTTGTTTCAACTGTGGCAATGTGAGCCACTTCATTGCGGATTGTCCTTACGAGAAGCGGGAAGACAATGGTGGCAAGTTCATCCGAAAAGACAAAGCCAAGTCCTTCCCAAACAAGAACAACTTCACCAAGAAGACTCCGACACGCGGGTTGGTAGTTCAAGAAGAATACCGTGAGGATGACAATGATGATGAAGATAGTGAAGAAATGGCTATGGCATCCGTTGCCATTGCCACAACTCCCCGGGTGTCTCTCTTCGATTCACCCAACGAGAACATCACCGCCAAGTGCCTCATGGCTAAAGCCACCAACAAGGTAACCCCCAACATCAAAACCACCATTATTCCTAATCCTCCTTCAACAGATGGACTTGATAATGTTAAGGGGTCTAATGAGGAAGTAAATGAATTTGAGTCATTCATGTTAGACTCAAGGAGGAGTTTGATGTACTTGACAAGGCCCATAAGGTCTTGAAAGGTGCTCATGCAAACCTCAAGGAGTCTCATGCTCAACTCCAAGTTAGGCTAACCAAGGAAAAGGCCACATTTCCTCACATGGTCTTGATTGATAATGCAAATGCTACTAACCCATGTTGTGAGCATGTGCATCTCGTGGAGGAGAATGTCAATTTGAAGGAACAACTCGAGAAAGGTCTTGTGTCATGCATACAAGGCGAGAAGAACCTAAATGACCTTTTGAGCAATCAAAAGGAAGTTGTGGGCAAGGAGGGAGTTGGGTTCTCACCCAAGTCCAAGAACAAGAAGAAGAACAAGGAGAAGAATAACAAGACCAATCGACCTCCCCCGCTCAAGCAAACCTTTGTGAAGGAGGGATAGGGTGCTCCTAAGGAGAAGAAGAACAATGCAAAGAATGGTGATGCCAAAGAGTGCAAAGCCATCTCTCCCAACAAAGCCGGCGACTTTAACCCCTCTTATGTGTTGTGCCGTGCTAGTGATGGGCATGTTTATGCTAAATTTGTTGGTTCTTCTTATGAGTACATTGAATGGTCCATTTGGGTTCCTAAGACCCTTGTTACTAACATCAAAGGACCCATTACTCAATGGGTACCTAAAACCAAGCATTGATCTCTTGTAGGTGTTTGCTTCTGGTGGGGGGTCATGGTTGCTCGATAGTGGAGCAACAAATTATATGACCGGGAGCAAGGACTTGGTGGTGGAAGTGCACAAGATCCCATCTATCCCCACCAATGTCGAATGGGGTGATGCCTCACATTCTAAGGTATTGGGTCTTGGCAAGGTTGTCATTTCTCATGATCTAACGATCGAGAAAGTCATGCTTGTTGAGTCCCTTGCGTTCAATTTACTTTCCGTTCGTCAACTCGCACTCATGGGCTTTGCCACCTTCTTTGATATTGATACCATGGCCCTCTTGTGGAGCAAGACTCTTAAAGTAGCCTTTGTTGGGCATGTCGAGAACGGTCTCTATGTGATTAACTTTTCGGAGCAACCCACTAAGACCGCGACATGCCTAATGGCTAAAGTTGATGTGGGATGGCTTTGGCATCGCCATTTAGCCCACGTCAATATGAGATCTTTGCAAAGTCTTCTCAAGGGGGACCATGTCCGTGGACTAACGAATGTTAGCTTTGCCAAAGATCGTGCTTGTAGTGCTTGTATCGAAGGAAAGCTTCATGAAATGGCTCACCCTCCCACGACCATCATCTACTCAAAGAGACCCTTGGAGCTCCTGCACATGGACCTATTTGGGCCTCCATCCTTTGATAGTCTTGGGGGTAGAAAGTATTGCTTGGTGATTGTGGATGATTATTCAAGATACACTTGGGTATACTTCTTCAAGAGGAAGAGCGAGACTCAACAAACCGTCATCGACTTTGCAAATGAAGCTCAGCGTCAACATAATGCAAAGATCTTGACAATAAGAAGTGACAACAGCACCGAGTTCAAGAACTACACCTTGGATGAGTTTCTTAGTGATGAGGGGATCAAGCACCAATATTCTGCACCATATACGCCTCAACAAAATGGTGTTGCGGAGAGGAAGAACCGGACGTTGATGGATGCGGCAAGGACCATGATGGCGGAGTTCAAGTCTCCATACAACTTTTGGGCCGAAGCCATCAACACTGCATGTCATGCATCCAATCGGCTCTATCTCCGCAAAGGCTTGAACAAGACTCCGTATGAGATACTCACCGGGAACAAGCCCAATCTCAAGTACTTCCGGGTGTTCGGGTGTAAGTGTTTCATTTTCAAGAAAGGTGTTCGTTTGTCTAAATTCGAGGCTAGAGCTTATGAGGGCATATTTGTTGGTTATGCTACAAACTCTCACGCTTACCGTGTTCTCAACAAGTCCAACGGACTCATTGAGGAGATGTGTAACGTGGAGTTTGACGAAAATAACGGCTCCCAAGTGGAGCAAAGTGGTACTTGTGATGTAGGTGATGAAATTCCTCCCCAAGCCATAAGAAGAATGGGTATTGGTCATATTCTACCCATTGAGGAACCCCTTGTGGCTGAAGGAGAAGGACAATGCTCCACTCCAGTGGAGCCTTCACCTGGTCAAGACCCACATGCTTCCGAAGAACAAAGTGTAGGCCCTCAACCTCGGGAACAAGACCAAGGGCAAGATCAATCTCAAGATGGTGGTGAACCTCCAAATGATGCCCAAGGTCAAGTTCTCCCCCTCGAGCAAGTTCAAGATCATGAGCAAGCTCAAGATCAAGAACACGCTCATGACGACGCTCAAGATGATCAAGTGAACCCTCCTCCTTCCACATCCAAGGAGGAATTAGAGCATCGTGCCACGAAGATTGCTTCCAAACTCACCACCAAAGGTCATCTCATGGAGAATGTGGTTGGAAGCCTAAGAAAGGGGGTAAGCACTCGTAGACAATTAGCAAACTATTATGAACATCACGCGTTTTTCTCTTGTGTTGAACCCCATAAGGTCTATGAGGCGCTCGAAGACTCGGATTGGCTCAATGCCATGCATGAAGAACTCAACAACTTCGAGTACAACAAGGTTTGGAGGTTGGTGCCAAGGCCTTCGGGGAACCATAACATCATTGGAACCAAGTGGATCTTCAAGAACAAACAAGATGCTCATGGGAACATCATTCGCAACAAGGCAAGATTGGTAGCACAAGGCTACTCCCAAGTCGAGGGTATCAACTACGGTGAAACCTTTGCTCCCGTTGCTCGTCTTGAATCCATTCGTTTGTTGATTGCTTATGCTTCCCATCACAACTTTAATTTGCAACAAATGGATGTGAAAAGTGCTTTTCTTAATGGTCCCATTAATGAGTTGGTTTATGTCAAGCAACCCCCCGGGTTCGAGGATCCTTTCTTCCCGGATCATGTGTATCAACTCGATAAGGCACTCTATGGCCTTAAACAAGCCCCACGTGCGTGGTATGACCACCTTACCGAGTTGTTACAAGATCGTGGATTTGAAGTTGGGCTAATCGATCCCACTCTTTTTACTAAGAAGGTCAAAGGGGAGTTGTTTGTGTGCCAACTATATGTTGATGACATTATCTTTGGTTCTCCTAACAAAGCTTTCAATGAAGAATTTGCCGCTCTCATGACCTCCAAGTTCAAGATGTCTTCGATGGGAGAGTTGAAGTTCTTCCTTGGTTTTGACATCAAACAAAGAAGAGAAGGAACCTTCATCAACCAAGCCAAATACACTCAAGACATGCTAAAAAGATTCAAGCTCAGTGATGTCAAGCCGGCTACTACTCCAATGCCCACCAAGTGCCAACTTGACATTGATCCCAATGGTAAAGCGGTGGATCAAAAGGTATATCGCTCCATGATTGGCTCCTTGCTTTACCTTTGTGCATCTAGACCGGATATCATGTTGAGTGTGGGGATGTGTGCACGGTTTCAAGCTGCACCAAAGGAGAGTCACTATGTGGCGCTCAAGCGAATCTTTCGATATTTGGCTCATACCCCAAACTTTGGCTTATGGTACCCAAGAGGGGCAAACTTCAAACTTGAAGGATTTACGGATTCCGATTGGGCGGGAGACAAAGTGGATAGGAAGTCCACTTCCGGAGGGTGCCAGTTCCTTGGGTGCTCTTTGGTGAGTTGGTCTTCCAAAAAAGCAAAGTTGTGTGTCTCTCTCGTCCACCGAAGCGGAATATGTGACGGCCGGTAGTTGTTGTGCACAACTTTTATGGATGAGGCAAACTTTAAAGGAATACGGTGTCATTTGTGACAAAGTGCCTCTTTGGTGTGACAACGAAAGTGCCATCAAGATTTCTCTCAACCCGGTGTAACACTTCAAGACGAAGCATATTGAGATTCGGTATCATTTCATCCGGGATCACATTAGGCGAGGGGAGATCGAGCTCAAGTATGTCAACACTCATGATAACCTTGCAGATATTTTTATGAATCCCTTGGATGAAGCAAGATTTCGCGAGTTAAGGCATGAGCTAAATATCATTGATTCGAGCAATGTGACTTGAACCCTTGCACACCCCACCTCACTCAACTTGGTGTCTAGCTTAGATGTAGGCATGGACATAGGGGGAGTGTTGTTCTCTCAATGAACTCTCCCTCCCCCCATTACGCATAAAACGATCAACTCTTTCACATTAGCCATTTTTGATGGTACTTGTGCTTCAAAGACGAGTTTTGGTCATGGGCCCAAGGATAATTCTTCGCGGTGCCATACCAATTGACACAAACATAGGTGGCTCCGGCCACCGCCCTCTCTTGAGAGAGGCCAAAGCTCACTCTGCTCGTGTGGCTGTTTTTGAAAGAGTGGGTTCTGGACCATTGTTAGTGTGTGTGTTGCCTTGTTGGTCTTTTCTTTCTCTTAGCCTTGCGTTCTCGTCTCTTTGGTGCCTTAGCCGCTTGTCTAGAAGCCGTTTTGTTGCTGAGCGGTACTACCACTGGTGGCGAGCGGTACTACCGCTCCGAGCGGTACTACCGCTCTCCAACGCGGTACTACTGCTGTGAGGCGCGGGCAGGGGGTTATATCTGGGGCAGGGGGAGTTTCTTCTCCCCCATACCCATTTGCACGCCCCCTTGCTCTATTCCTCTCTCTTCAACAACCGGCGCCGCGGGAGGGCTCCGACGGATCTCCCTCTCCGGGGTGTTCCTCTCCATTTCCTTCGGTGGAGTCGATCCCCACCTTGTCCTCTTGCCATGGATGCCGGTATTGCCCCCGCTCCCTTTCTCTTCTTGTCTAGATTTCCAATCTAGCATCTTAGGGGCAATAGCAGTTGCATCTCTAGATTTTTGGCCAGATCTAGGCTTGAGTAGGATGGAGAATGCTTCTAGACAGTTTGGATTGGTGTTTGGTTGAAGTATTTTTGAATTTGGTAGGATGGTAGTGCCGGATCTGACCACGGCAGTGGGAAACTGCTGTTTCCCCGTCTCGAGCGGTACTACCGCTCTCTCCAGAGCGGTACTACCGCTTTGAGCGGTACTACCACTCGCGGGTCACGGTACTACCGCCCTCTACCAGTTTCCACCATGCTCTTTACCTCTCAGTGATCTTTTGCTCGTGTTTTGTGGCTTATGCTCATTCTTTCTGGTTGTTTGCGTGTTCTTGTGTGTGGTTCCAGGTGATGAGGTTCCTGAGCATCAGGCTCGTCGTGTCAACCCTGGTCGTGCCACGTCCAAGCGCTACCGCACCACTGAGTCTGCCGGAGGTTCTTCAAGTGCTCCACCTCCATCTCAACTCCAGAAGAAGCCTGGGGTCAAGCCAAAGCCAGGCAAACCCGTGCCAGAAATGCCGCCCAAGGAGTTCTGGGCAAGGCGTCGCCGCAACCCGTATGAGGCTGACCAAGATCCCACTTTGGTCAATCGTCTGTTCTGGAACAGGTTCCAGTTTGCCATCTTCTTTGATGTTCTCAAAGCCAAGAAGAACCTCTTTGTCAATGTGCACTCCATCGACACCGACCATATGGAGAAGGATCCTAAATACTTTGGTGAAGCTCTTCAGATGTGCACTCAACTGAACATTCTTGGGATCATGCAATTCAACAAAGATTATGATGCTGATATTGTGGCCCAATTCTATGCCACGGTTCACCTCGGTACTGATGAGGACAGGACACTGACTTGGATGACCAATGGCAAGTTGCTTTTAGTCAAGTGGAAAGCTTTCATGGATTTGATTGGGGTGCATGATCTAGGTCTTGAGTCTCCTATCGGCTTTCGCCCCCATCGCCGCACCACCGCCACTCACAAGCAAGCTCTATGGCCCTACTGCACTTTGAGGATCAACCCTGAGACGAAGAAGGAAACTTATGAGCTGCCTGCCTATCTGGATATCCTTCACCGTATCTTCAGAGAGACTCTTTTCCCTCGTATCAGAATCTGGATATGGTTCACTCCTATCTCGTGGACATGCTTCTCTTCTGCCAGCATGAGAAGGGACAGAACACCGGAGAGTCCCTGGATATCTCTCATGTTATGTGGTCTGAGCTGTTATCTGCTATCTCAGAGCGCAAGTGCCCGATTTATGGTCCGTTCATCATGCTGCTTATTGAGAAGGCCTGGGAACGTGTCTATCCCCATGTGATTCTGGAGACTGGTGAGTTGGTCTCTCACGACGTCAAGCGTCTGAGGAAGAAGGATAACTGGGGCACTCAGGCCCCTAAGACTGGAGTTCCTTCGTCTGCTACTGCCATGGAGACCAAGGAGGAGACTGGGGCTGAGGCTGAGGATGATGATGATGACTACGTGCCTTCTGAGGCAGAGCCCTCTTGGGCAAAGAAGCTCAAGCTCAAGATGAAGAAGCTGTTCTGCATGGAGTCTCACGGTCAGTACATGACTCATGTGGCTGAGAAGAAGGCCCGAGGTCGCCACAAGGAGCTCATGCATCAGTTGGGTGCTACAGTTATCAGTGGATCTGAGGACCAGCTTACCGAGGAGGAGGAGTGGATTTAGCAGCACTGCCCATGGACCGATTCTGATGCCGAGCACTTCCCGACTGATGACGGTGGCGCAGATGATCCTGCTGAGCTCTGATGTGTGTGTCCCTCTTTTTCTATCACCTGGAGCCGTAGCAACACTCCCTCTCCTTTTTGGTGTCTCAATGCCAAAGGGGGAGATAGTTTAGGGATTTGTGCTTTGTGTCTTCCGTCTTCTGTGTTTGTGTTTTCCTCGCAATTTGCTTTGTTTGGTTTGTGTTAGTGAGACCTAAGTTCCAGTCATATGGTGTGAGACATACGCTACCTTATCTTTCCAGTATCATTATCTATGTCACTATCTAGCTTATGAGTTGCATGCTTATCCTGTTAAGTTATCTCTGCTACTCACTTATACCCTGCTTAGGTGGTTGGTCTCTAAAATGTAGGGGGAGCGTTGATCCTAGTATGTGTGCCGTGCAATCCAAAGCACTTATCTAGATAGCACATATCTAGGGGGAGCCCATCTACATTTTAGGACGGTGGGGTTTTTGCGCTTGTCCTATATCTCTCATGCTGTACAAATCCCGTATTGTCATCAATCCACCAAAAAGGGGGAGATTGTAAGGGCATATTTATCCCCAAGATGTTTTGGTGATTGATGACAATGTTGTGCGGACTAATCGTGTGTGTTAAGTTCTTTCAGAGATTCATCCATTGGCACGAGACGATTACCTCCCCTCGGAGTTTTATTCAAGACGGTGTAGCTCCTTCATTTCGTTGTTGGTGGACTAGTTTCGTAGGAGTCACCGTACTATCAAGAGGGGATCCGCTTTGGTAAGGCTAGGGTGGAATCAACACGTACACATCCTTATCACACCCGACATTTTCCTTCCGCTTCATTGGAGCTGCCTTTTCCCCTGTGTATGCTTTGTCCTACCCCAGCGGTAGTACCGCGGTCCACAACCGTAGTACCGCCGAAGCACCCTAGCGGTAGTACCGCTCCCAGAGCGGTAGTACCGCTTGTGGTCTTCGGCCGTAGTACCGCAGTGGTTCCGGGCTACTGCCGCCTTGATTCGAGACCGATGTTTTTCGTGTCGAGTTTTACGGTACTAAGTGCGGTAGTAGTGGCGGTAGTACCGCTCCAAGCGGTAGTACCGCGCCTACTCCCACGGTAGTACCGCTCTGGGGTCAGGTCCCTGACCTCCCCATCAGCGTGGCACTACCGCTGCGTAAGTGCGGTAGTACCGCCCTCAGCGGTAGTACCGCCCTGCCCAAGCGGTAGTACCGCTCTGTGCGGGGCTGTTCAGTGGGGTAACGGTTGGATTGGTTCCCCCACTGTATAAATGTGTCTTCTTCCCCAAAGTTGACCTACCTCTTTCCCCCAAAAGCTCCATTGTTGCTCCAAGCTCCATTTTCGCCCGATCTCTCTCCCTAGCCAATCAAACTTGTTGATTTGCTCGGGATTGGTTGAGAAGGCCCAGATCTACACTTCCACCAAGAGAAATTTGATTCTCCCCACTTATCCCTAGCGGATCTTGTTACTCTTGGGTGTTGAGCACCCTAGACGGTTGAGGTCACCTCGAAGCCATACTCCATTGTGGTGAAGCTTCGTGGTGTTGTTGGGAGCCTCCAAGTGTTGTGGAGATAGCCCCAATCTTGTTTGTAAAGGTTCGGTCGCCGCCTTCAAGGGCACCAATTGTGGAATCACGGCATCTCGCATTGTGTGAGGGCGTGAGGAGATTACGGTGGCCCTAGTGGATTCTTGGGGAGCATTGTGCCTCCACACCGCTCTAACGGAGACGTACTTCCCTTTAAAAGGAAGGAACTTCGGTAACACATCCTCGTCTCCACCGGCTCCACTCTTGGTTATCTTGTGCCTTTACTTTTGCAAGCTTACTTGTGTTGTATCTATTGCTTGCTTGTGTGCTAGTTGTCTTTGCATCATATAGGTTGTCCACGTAGTTGCACATCTAGACAACCTATTTCGTTGCAAGGTTTAAATTGTTAAAGGAAAGTCTAAAAATTGTTAGTTGCCTATTCACCACCCCCTCTAGTCAACCATATCGATCCTTTCACTTGGAAAACCATTTTCAGCTCTTCGAACATCTCATATGCTCTGTGTTGCTCAAAACGCTTTTGGAGCCCCGGTTCTAAGCTGTAAAGCATGCCGCACTGAACGAGGGAGTAGTCATCAACACGCGACTGCCAGGCGTTCATAATGTCTTGAGTTGCGGGGAAGATGGGTGCTTCACCTAGAGGTGCATCTAGGACATATGCTCTTTTGGCAGCTATGAGGATGATCCTCAAGTTCCGGACCCAGTCCATGTAGTTGCTGCCATCGTCTTTCAGCTTGGTTTTCTCTAGGAACGCGTTGAAGTTGAGGGCAACATTAGCGTGGGCCATTTGATCTACAAGACATATTGCAAAAGTTTTTAGACTAAGTTCATGATAATTAAGTTCATCTAATCAAATTATTTAATGAACTCCCACTCAGATAGACATCCCTCTAGTCATCTAAGTGACCCATGATCCGAGTCAACTAGACCGTGTCCGATCATCATGTGAGACGGACTAGTCATCATCAGTGAACATCTTCATGTTGATCGTATCTTCTATACGACTCATGTTCGACCTTTCGGTCTCTTGTGTTCCGAGTCCATGTTTGTACATGCTAGGCTCCTCAAGTCAACCTAAGTGTTTTGCATGTGTAAATCTGTCTTACACCCGTTGTATGTGGACGTTAGAATCTATCACACCCGATCATCACGTGGTGCTTCAAAACAACGAACTTTCGCAATGGCGCACAATTAGGGGGAACACTTTTTTGAAATTATTATGAGGGATCATCTTATTTACTACCGTCGTTCTAAGCAAATAAGATGCAAAAACATGATAAACATCACATGTAATCAAATAGTGGCATGATATGGCCAATATCATTTTGCTCCTTTCGATCTCCATCTTCGGGGCGCCATGATCATCATCATCACCGGCATGACACCATGATCTCCATCATCATGATCTCCATCATCGTGTCTCCATGAAGTTGTTCGCCAACTATTACTTCTACTACTATGGCTAACGGTTTAGCAATAAAGTAAAGTAATTACATGGCATTTATTCAATGACACGTAGGTCATACAATAATTAAGACAACTCCTATGGCTCCTGCCGGTTGTCATACTCATCGACATGCAAGTCGTGATTCCTATTACAAGAACATGATCAATCTCATACATCACATATATATCATTCATCACATCCTTTTGGCCATATCACACCACAAGGCATATGCTGCAAAAACAAGTTAGACGTCCTCTAATTGTTGTGGAATGTTTTTACGTGGCTGCAATAGGGTTCTAGCAAGAATGTTTCTTACCAACATCAAAACCACAACGTGATATGCCAATTTCTATTTACCCTTCATAAGGACCCTTTTCATCGAATCCGATCCGACTAAAGTGGGAGAGACAAACACTCGCTAGCCACCTTATGCAACTAGTGCATGTCAGTCGGTGGAACCTGTCTCACGTAAGCGTACGTGTAAGGTCGGTCTGGGCCGCTTCATCCCACGATGCCGCCGAAGCAAGATAAGACTAGTAGTGGCAAGTAAATTGACAACATCTACGCCCACAACAAAATTGTGTTCTACTCGTGCATAGAAACTACGCATAGACCTAGCTCATGATGCCACTGTTGGGGAACGTTGCAGAAAATAAAAAATTCTATGCTTCACCAAGATCAATGTATGGAGTCATCTAGCAACGAGAGAGAGGAGTGCATCTACATACCCTTGTAGATCGCGAGCGGAAGCGTTCAAGAGAACGGGGTTGATGGAGTCGTACTCGTCGTGATCCAAATCACCGAAGATCCTAGTGCCGAACGGACGACACCTCCGCATTCAACACACATACGGTTGGGGAAGACGTCTCCTCCTTCTTGATCCAGCAAGGGAGAAGGAGAGGTTGTTGGAGATCCAGCAGCACGACGGCGTGGTGGTGAAAGTAGCGGGGAATCTTGGCAGGGCTTCGCCAAGCTCAGCGAGAGGGAGAGGTGTTGCGGGGGGAGAGGGAGGCGCCAGGAACTAGGGTGCGCAGCCCTCCATCCCCCATCTTTATATAGGGGCCATTGGGGGGCGCCGGCCCCCTAGAGATCCAATCTCAAGGGGGGGGGCGGCCAAAGGGGGGACTTGCCCCCCAAGTCAGGTGGGGGGCCCCCCACCCCTAGGGTTTCCAACCCTAGGTGCAGGGGGAGGCCCAAGGGGGGGCGCACCAGCCCACCAGGGGCTGGTTCCCTTCCCACTTCAGCCCATGGGTCCCTCCGAGATAGGTGGCCCCACCCGGTGGACCCCCAGGACCCTTCCGGTGGTCCCGGTACAATACCGGTGACCCCCGAAACTTTTCCGGCGGCCGAAACTGGACTTCCTATATACAAATCTTCACCTCCGGACCATTCCAGAACTCCTCGTGACATCCGGGATCTCATCCGGGACTCCGAACAACTTTCGGGTTACCGCATACTAATATCTCTACAACCCTAGCGTCACCGAACCTTAAGTGTGTAGACCCTACGGATTCGGGAATCACGCAGACATGACCGAGACAGCTCTTCGGCCAATAACCAATAGCGGGATCTAGATACCCATGTTGGCTCCCACATGTTCCATGATGATCTCATCGAATGAACCACGATGTGGAGGATTCAAGTAATCCCGTATACAATTCCCTTTGTCAATCGGTACGTTACTTGCCCGAGATTTGATCGTCGGTATCCCAATACCTCGTTCAATCTCGTTACCGGCAAGTCACTTTACTCGTACCATAATGCATGATCCCATGACCAACTACTTGGTCACATTGAGCTCATTATGATGATGCATTACCGAGTGGGCCCAGAGATACCTCTCCGTCATACAGAGTGACAAATCCCAGTCTCGATCTGTGTCAACCCAACAAACACTTTCGGGGATACCTGTAGTATACCTTTATAGCCACCCTGTTACGTTGTGACGTTTGGTACACCCAAAGCACTCCTACGGTATCCGGGAGTTACACGATCTCATGGTCTAAGGAAATGATACTTGACATTGGAAAAGCTCTAGCAAACGAACTACACGATCTTGTGCTATGCTTAGGATTGGGTCTTGTCCATCACATCATTCTCCTAATGATGTGATCCACTTATCAATGACATCCAATGTCCATAGTCAGGAAACCATGACTATCTGTTGATCAACGAGCTAGTCAACTAGAGGCTCACTAGGGACATGTTCTGGTCTATGTATTCACACATGTATTACGATTTTCGGATAACACAATTATAGCATGAATAATAGACAATTATCATGAACAAGGAAATATAATAATAATCATTTTATTATTGCCTCTAGGGCATATTTCCAACAAAATCTGCATACATAGTTGCTATAGATACTGCATCTCATCAATCCACTACGGGGATGACTTCCTCCTCAAGTGTAGATGAAGGTACATGTGGTTTTGATTGGCTGAAGTTGTGGTCGCTTCCCTTTCCAAACAAGGTTCTTCATTTCCTATGGCGCCTATCCACGAACAGGTTACCCCTTCGCATGAAGCTTCATCATAGAGATATGCATGTAGAGACTCGTTGTCCGATTTGCTTTCGTTTGGATGAGGATGTTGGCCATTGTTTTATGAAATGTGAGAAGGTAAAAGAGGTGTGGAGGAAAGCGCAGCTGGAGCATGTGAGACTGCGGATCTTGTCTGCTCCTTTGGAGATGGTGGCATGAATGGAATAGGGCAAATGCTGGAGATATTATGAAATCTTCTGATGAAATATGGCACTCTATTGATTACCTTTTTATGCATTTTTGTAATGTTAAGCAACGAGGAAGTGCCAAGGCAACATCGGAAAGAGAGATGGTCCAGACCTCCACTGGGAACTTTGAAAATTAATACTGATGGTGCCTTCCTGGAGGAGAAAAACACTAGAGGTTGGGGTTTCGTCATCAGAGATGCGTGTGGCGTAGCATTGGCGGCTGGTGCAGGTAATCTAGAGAGAATCTCTTCTGCACTTCACTCGGAGGCGTTGGCGATGCTTTACGCCAAGGACAACCACTCAGCTAGGTTGTGACCGAGTGATGATAGAAACAGATTGTGTGCAACTCAAGAATGCAACAACTACTGAAGATTTTGATCTTTCAGCATTAGGGGCTATTTTCAAAGATATTAAAGTACAACTACGTGTAGGTTTTGTTGATGTATGTGTGGTATCTTGTCCTAGGACTTGTAATGGAGTTGCACACATGTTAGCTGCGCATGGTGCTAACCTGGGAGCCAGTTTGTGTGAGATCTGGCTTGGACATGTCCCAAACTTTGTAGAAGATGCTGTTGCTGGCGATTTGTCCAACCCTGTTATGTAATGGAATGCATTGTGTTCCTTCAAAAAAATCCATTTTCACCCTCAAATGTGCCTCAATGGAAAAATTACAAATACCCCCTGAATTCAATTTTGGTACGATTTTGGCCCTCAAATCTGGAAACCAAGTAAATCTCCCCGATTTTGCTGTGATTTAGGCAGTTTTGGGAGATAACATGGCATTATTGGGTCCGTTCACGAGAGTAAGATAAATGTGATGTGGCATGGTTCGGGTTGGGTCAAATTGATCAGATAGCTTCCCTCCGTAATCTCCACCCTTCCTAGTCGCCATCGCCATCGAAGGTCGTTTTTCTCTGAGTTGAGCCTGCTACCTCTGTTGGAAAAGGCAGTGCCTAGGAGACGCTTAGGCACGCCTAGGCGTTAGGCGACAGCCAAACGCCTCGCCTAGGGCATAAATGGAAGTCTAGGCAGTGCAAGCAACAAATTGTTTACCCAACCGAGAAATCATGCCATATTGCAGTAAAATGCCAAACATGACATATTCAAATGGTAGTAGGTGATAGTTGATACGTCTCCAACGTATCTATAATTTTTGATTGTTCCATGCTATTATATTACCCCTTTTGGATGTTTATGGGCTTTTTTACACATTTATATCATTTTTGGGACTAACCTACGAACCGGAGGCCTAGCCCGTATTGCTGTTTTTTTGCCTATTTCAGTATTTCGAAGAAAAGAATATCAAACGGAGTCCAAACGGAATGAAACCTTTGGGAGCATGACTTTTGGAACGAGCGTGATCCAGAGGACTTGAAGTGCAAGCCAAGAAGCAGCCGAGGCGGCCACGAGGGTGGAGGGCGCGCCCCCTGTCTTGTGGGCCCCTCGGGCGGCCACCGACCTACTTCTTCCTCCTATCTATACCCACATACCCCGAAAATATCCAGGGATCCAACGAAAAATAATTTCCACCGCCATAACCTTCTGTATCCGCGAGATCCCATCTTGGAGCCTTCGCCGGTGCTCCGCCGGTGGGGGAATCGACCATGGAAGGCTTCTACATCAACACCATAGCCCCTCCAATGAGTTGTGAGTAGTTTACCACAGGCCTTCGGGTCCATAATTATTAGCTAGATGGCTTCTTCTCTCTTTTTGGATCTCAATACCATGTTCTCCCCCTCTCTTGTGGAGATCTATTCGATGTAAACTCTTTTGGCGGTGTGTTTGTCGAGATCCGATGAATTGTGGGTTTATGATCAAGTTTATCTATGAGAAATATTTGAATCTCCTCTGAATTCTTTTATGTATGATTGAGTTATCTTTGCAAGTATCTTCGAATTATCAGTTTGGTTTGGCCTACTAGATTGATCTTTCTTGCAATGGGAGAAGTGCTTAGCTTTGGTTCAATCTTGCGGTGTCCTTACCCAGTGACAACAGGGGTTGCAAGGCACGTATTGTATTGTTGCCATCGAGGATAAAAAGATGGGGTTTATATCATATTGCTTGAGTTTATCCCTCTACATCATGTCATCTTTCTTAATGCGTTACTCTGTTCTTATGAACTTAATACTCTAGATGCATGCTGGATAGCGGTCGATGTGTGGAGTAATAGTAGTAGATGCAGGCAGGAGTCGGTCTACTTGTCACGGACGTGATGCCTATATACATGATCATGCCTAGAAAATCTCATAATTATTCGCTTTTCTATCAATTGCTCGACAGTAATTTGTTCACCCACTGTAATACTTATGCTATCTTGAGAGAAGCATCTAGTGAAACCTATGGCCCCCGGGTCTATCTTTTATCATATAAGCTTTCAATCTACTTTTATTTGCATCTTTACTTTTCCAATCTATACTATAAAATACCAAAAATATATTTATCTTATCATACTATCTCTATCAGATCTCACTTTCGCAAGTGGCCGTGAAGGGATTGACAACCCCTTTATTGCGTTGGTTGCGAGTTCATTGTTTGTTTGTGTAGGTGCGTGGGACTTCTGAGGAGCCTCCAACTGGATTGATACCTTGGTCCTCAAAAACTGAGGGAAATACTTACGCTACTATTGCTGCATCAAGATGTAGCAAGAAGGATTTTTGGCGCCGTTGCCGGGGAGGTCTTCGCTCAAGTCAAGACATACCAAGTACCCATCACAAACTCATCTCCCTCGCATTTACATTATTTGCCATTTGCCTCTCGTTTTCCTCTCCCCCACTTCACCCTTGCCATTTTATTCGCCCTCTCTTTCCCAATCTTCTCCTCTCTTTTTCGCTTGCCTTTTTCCGTTTGCTCGTGTGTTAGATCATTTACCTTGTCATTATGGCTAGTCCTCCTATCCTTGTTATTACTCCCGAACATGAAATTCTCAATTTTAAGCAAAGGGAGGGAGAAAATTTAAAAGATGCTTGGCATAGAATTTGCAATGCTCAAAGTAAATCTACTAGGAAGCTTTCTACTTCCGTACTTCTTCGCAATTTTTATGTAGGCATTACTCCTTGGAATATATGTGTTCTTGATACTGTTACCGGAGGGTATTTCTTGAGTAGCCATACGTTTGATGCTTATAATGCTATGTTAGATTTGTTTGGCCCACCAACTCTTTTGGTTAATGGAACTGTTTTAACTTTAGAACATGTGATGCAACGACTTGAAATTATTGAAAATAAAGTTGCCACTATTGAATTGATTGAAAATTTGGATAAAAAGATTCATAATCAGATTACCCAATACAGATCTAGGGTTGGAGTTACTTTGAAAAATCTTAAAGAGAAAGAACCTATAGTTATGAAAAAATAGATCTAGATTCTCCAAGAATCGGTAAACTTGAGGATATCATTACCAACTTAGGTTCGACATTTTCTTCCCTGAAAAACACTCCAAAACCTCCTACCAAAACTGCCAAATTTATTTATGTTCCTAAAAATAAGGGTGAATCTTCTAGTAAGGGAGACGCGGATCTCAAATCAATAAGTGTTCATCCCAATTGTCTCTCTATCATTAAGGAACCTTTTGCTACAAATGAATTTATTGAATTTTTGCCTAAAGGTTTAGTCATTGCTAAAAAGGGAGAAACCCCTAAAGATTATAAGTGCTCTACTTATGAATTGAGTGCCAACGATGGCACTACTTAGATCTATCTTTGCTTTTATGCCTAGCTAGGGGCGTTAAACGATAGCGCTAGTTGGGAGGCAACCCAATTTTATTTGTGTTTTTTGTTTTTGTTTCCGTTTAGTAATAAATTTTGCATCTACCTTCTGTTTAGATGTGTTTTTATGTTTTAATTAGTGTTTGTGCCAAGTAGAACCTATAGGATAACCTATGGTGATAGTTAATTTGATTCTGCTGAAAAATAGAAACTTTGCACGCAGTTTTGTTAAATCACAAAAACGTGCTTTTGCGTTGATTCTTTTTTATGCTGATCAATAGACAAATTGTACAGGACTTCCTATTTTTGTAGGATTTGTAGAGTTCCAGAAGTTTGCGTTAGTTACAGATTGCTACAGACTGTTCTATTTTTGACAGATTCTGTTTTTCGTGTGTTGTTTGCTTATTTTGATGCATCTATGGCTAGTATTAAGTGGTATGAACCATAGAGAACTTGAAATAAATTAGGTTTAACACCAATATAAATAAAGAATGAGTTCATTACAGTACCTTATGTGGTGGTTTTGTTTTCTTTCACTAGGGGAGCTTATGAGATTTCCTGTTGAGTTTCGTGTTGTGAAGTTTTCAAGTTTTGGGTAAAGATTCGATGGACTATGGAATAAGGAGTGACAAAAGCCTAAGCTTGGGGATGCCCATGGCACCCCAAGATATTCAAGAATGGCCAAAAGCCTAAGCTTGGGGATGCCCCGGGAAGGCATCCCCTCTTTCGTCTTCGTTCATTGGTAACTTTACTTGGAGCTATATTTTTATTCGCCACATGATATGTGTGTTTCTTGGAGCGTCGTGTATGATATTAGTATTTGCTTTTTAGTTTTCCACAATCATCCTTGATGTACACACCTTTTGGGAGAAGCCTACTTGATTGAAATTTATTAGAATACTCTAGTGCTTCACTTATATCTTTTAGAGCACGGCGGTGGCTTAATTTTGTAGAAATTGCTAGTCTCTCATGCTTCACTTGTATTATTTTGAGAGTCTTTTAGAACAACATGGTATTTTCTATGGTTATAAAATTGGTCCTAGAATGGTAGGCATCCAAGTTGGGTATAATAAAAACTATCATAGGAAGTGAATTGGATGCTATGATCAATTTGATACTTGATAATTGTTTTGAGATATGGAGGTAGTGATATTAAAGTCATGCTAGTTGGGTGATTATGAATTTAAATAATGCTTGTGTTGAAGTTATCAAGTCCCGTAGCATGCACATATGGTTAAAGTTGTGTAACAAATTTGAAACATGAAGTGTACTTGGATTGTGCATCCTTATGAGTGGCGGTCAGGGACGAGCGATGGTATTTTCCTACCAATCTATCCCTCTAGGAGCATGCGCGTAGTGCTTGGTTTTTGATGACTTCTAAATTTTTGCAATAAGTATATGAGTTCTTTTGACTAATGTTGAGTCCATGGATTATACACACTTTTACCTTTCCACCATTGCTAGCCTCTTCGGTACCGTGCATTGCCCTTTCTCACCTTGAGAGTTGGTGCAAACTTCGCCGGTGCATCCAAACCCCGTGATATGATACGCTCTATCACACATAAACCTCCTTATATCTTCCTCAAAACAGCCACCATACCTAACTATTATGGCATTCCCATAGCCATTTTGGGATATATTGCCATGCAACTTTCAACCGTTCCGTTTATCATCATGACACGCATTACTTTTGTCATATTGCCATTGCATGATCATGTAGTTGACACCGTATTCATGGCAAAGCGACCATATTTTTCATACATGTCACTCTTGATTCATTGCACCATCCCGGTACACCACTGGAGGCATTCATATAGAGTCATATCTTGTTCTAGTTTTGAGTTGTAATTCATGTGTTGTAATCAATAAAAGTGTGATGATCATCATTATTAGAGCATTGTCCCAAGAAAAAAAAAGAAAGACCAAAAAGAAAAAAAAGAAAGGGCCAAAGAAAAAAAGAGAAAGGAAGATAAAAAAAGAAAAATAAATAAATAAAAAGGGGCAATATTACTATCTCTTTTTCCACACTTGTGCTTCAAAGTAGCACCATGTTCTTCATATAGCGAGTCTCATATATTGTGCTTCAAAGTAGCACCATGTTTTTCATATAGAGAGTCTCATATGTTGTCACTTTCATATACTAGTGGGAATTTTTCATTATAGAACTTGGCTTGTATATTCCTACGATGGGCTTCCTCAAATGCCCTAGGTCTTCGTGAGCAAGCAAGTTGGATGCACACCCACTAGTTTTCTTTTGTTGAGCTTTCATTCATTTATAGCTCTAGTGCATCCGTTGCATGGTAATCCCTACTCCTCATGTTGGCATCTCCATAACCCGTTGATTATCCTCGTCAATGTGAGACTTTCTCCTTTTTTGTCTTCTCCACACAATCCCCATCATCATCATACTCTATTCCACCCATAGTGCTATATCCATGGCTCATGCTCATGTATTGCGTGGAAGTTGAAAAAGTTTGAGATTATTTAAGTACGAAACAATTGGTTGGCTTGTCATCGGGGGTGTAGAATTTGGGAACATTTTTGTGTGACAAAAATGAAGCATAGCCTAACTATATGATTTTGTAGGGATGAACTTTCCTTAGCCATGTTATTTTGAGAAGACATGATTGCTTTGATTAGTATGCTTGAAGTATTACTATTTCTTTTGTCAATACAAACTTTTATTTTGAATCATTTGGATCTGAACATTCGTGCCACAATAAAGAAAATTACATTGAGAATTATGCTAGGTAGCATTCCACATCAAAAATTCTGTTTTTATCATTTACCTACTCGAGGACGAGCAGGAATTAAGCTTGGGGATGCTTGATACGTCTCCAATGTATCTATAATTTTTGATTGTTCCATGCTATTATATTACCCCTTTTGGATGTTTATGGGCTTTATTTTACACATTTATATCATTTTTGGGACTAACCTACTAACCGGAGGCTTAGCCCGTATTGCTGTTTTTTTGCCTATTTCAGTATTTCAAAGAAAAGGAATATCAAACGGAGTCCAAACGGAATGAAACCTTCGGGAGCGTGATTTTTGGAACGAACGTGATCCAGAGGACTTGGAGTGCAAGCAAAGAAGCAACCGAGGCGGCCACGAGGGTGGAGGGTGCGCCCACCCCCCTTGGGCGCCCCCCCTGTCTCGTGGCCCCCTCGGGCAGCCACCGACCTACTTCTTCCTCCTATATATACCCACGTACCCCGAAAATATCCAGGGAGCCAACGAAAAACAATTTCCACTGCCGTAACCTTCTGTATCCGTGAGATCCCATCTTGGAGCCTTCGTCTGCGCTCCGCCGAAGGTGGAATCGACCATGGAGGGCTTCTACATCAACACCATAGCCCCTCCGATGAGTTGTGGGTAGTTTACCACAGACCTTCAGGTCCATAGTTATTAGCTAGATGGCTTCTTCTCTCTTTTTGGATCTCAATCCCATGTTCTCCCCCTCTCTTGTGGAGATCTATTCGATGTAAACTCTTTTTGCGGTGTGTTTGTCGAGATCCGATGAATTGTGGGTTTATGATCAAGTTTATCTATGAGAAATATTTGAATCTCCTCTGAATTCTTTTATGTATGATTGAGTTACCTTTGCAAGTCTCTTCGAATTATCAGTTTGGTTTGGCCTACTAGATTGATCTTTCTTGCAATGGGAGAAGTGCTTAGCTTTGGGTTCAATCTTGCGGTGTCCTTACCCAGTGACAGCAGGGGTTGCAAGGCATGTATTGTATTGTTGCCATCGAGGATAAAAAGATGGGGTTTATATCATATTGCTTGAGTTTATCCCTCTACATCATGTCATCTTTCTTAATGAGTTACTATGTTCTTATGAACTTAATACTCTAGATGCATGCTGGATAGCGGTCGATTTGTGGAGTAATAGTAGTATATGCAGGCAGGAGTCGGTCTACTTGTCACGGACATGATGCCTATATACATGATCATGCCTAGAAAATCTCATAATTATTCGCTTTTCTATCAATTGCTCGACAGTAATTTGTTCACCCACTGTAATACTTATGCTATCTTGAGAGAAGCATCTAGTGAAACCTATGGCCCCCGGGTCTATCTTTTATCATATAAGATTTCAATCTACTTTTATTTGCATCTTTACTTTTCCAATCTATACTATAAAATACCAAACATATATTTATCTTATCATACTATCTCTATCAGATCTCACTTTCGCAAGTGGCAGTGAAGGGATTGACAACCCCTTTATTGCGTTGGTTGCGAGTTCTTTGTTTGTTTGTGTAGGTGCGTGGGACTTCTAAGGAGCCTCCTACTAGATTGATACCTTGGTTCTCAAAAACTGAGGGAAATACTTACGCTACTATTGCTGCATCACCCTTTCCTCTTCAAGAAAAACCAACGCAAGATCAAGACGTAGCAAGAAGGATTTCTAGAAAAGAGTCTCGATGACCCACAAGTATAGGGGATCTATCGTAGTCCCTTCGATACGTAAGAGTGTCGAACCGAACGAGGATCGGAAGCAAATGACAAGCGGTTTTCAGTAAGGTTTTCTCTGCAAGCACTGAAATTGTAGGTAACAGATAGTTTTGTGATAAGATAAATTGTAACGAGTAACAAGCAATGAAAGTAAATAAAGTGCAGCAAGGTGGCCCAATCCTTTTTGTAGCAAAGGACAAGCCTGGACATTTTCTTATAATGAGAAAAGAGCTCCCGAGGACACATTGGAATTATCGTCAAGCTAGTTTTCATCAAGCTCATATGGTTCGCGTTCGGTACTTTGATAATTTGATATGTGCGTGGACCGGTGCTTGGGTACTACCTTTACTTGGACAAGCATCCCACTTATGATTAACCCCTATTGCAAGCATCCACAACTACAAAAGAAGTATTAAGGTAAACCTAACCACAACATTAAACATATGGATCCAAATCAGCCCCATACGAAGCAACGCATAAACTAGGGTTTAAGTTTCTGTCACTCTAGCAACCCATCATCTACTTATTACTTCTCAATGCCTTCCGCTCACTACAAAAAAATACACTTCCGTGATGATACGTGTTTGTCACAGTAGGTCGCGTTTTTTGTCATGCATGTACATCCATGATGATTTTATGATAGAATCAAGATAGTCATACCTGTGTTGTCGTAGAAGTGTTCCATGACATTACCAAAATTATCATCACGAAAGTGTCCACTTCCATGACGATAAATCACGCATCACAGAAGTGCTTTCGTCAAGGGTGACCAACACGTGGCATCCACCGTAACGGAACGCCGTTAAGCTATCGGGTCGGATTTTGGATCCGATAACCCGTTAACAGCCCTGATCAATGGGAAATTTCCACGTGTAAATTCTGATTGGCCGAAGGGAACACCTGTCAGTTCGTTAGTGGGCCAGATGTCACCCGTCCATTGGAGGAGACATGCCTATGATACGTCGATATGTGGCTGGGCCCAACAGAGGCCCATATAGGTTAAAATGGCCGGCCCAGTCAAAGGCCCATAGTACTTAATCAGGTACTAGTGGGCCAGCCCAATAATGGCCTGCTTAATAAAGACCCATTTACGGCCTGAAGCTAGATTTGGCCCGTTAATTGTTCGCCCAATATTTGGGCCCATTTACGGCCCGAAGCCAGATCTGGCCCGTTAATTGTTCGCCCAGTATTTGGGCCCATTTGCGGCCCGAAGCTAGATCTGGCCCGTTAATTGTTTACCGAATATTTGGGCCCAACTATAGCCCAGTGACTTTTAGCCTGTTAGAGGCCTGATGTAGACATGGGCCCATTTCAGCCCGGTGTAACTTTCGGCCTGGGAATGGCCCGTGCTCCCCATGGGCCATATATGGTCCGACGGGACATCGAGCCTACTAACGGCCCATGCTAAAGGTGGCAACAGTTAAGCCCAACGTGAATTTGGGCCTGTTAAAGGCCTATCGCGTAATTCGGCCCGTTGATGCCTGTACTAAGCTTTCGGCCTCTTAAAGGCCCATGATATCAGTGGGCCAACTAAGGCCCGAGATATGTTTCGGCCTGGTAACGGTCGTGAGCTAACTGGGCCCAAAAAGGCCTGGTCTACATTTTGGCCCGCTGAAGGCCCGTCGACGACTAGTGAAAATTGAGGCCCAACATGCATTTTGGCCTGCTAAAGGCCCGTGGTTTCATCTCGGCCGTAACAGGCCAGTACAATATTTAGCCTGTTAATGGCCCAACGCTACCTAGGCCAAACTAAGCGCTGGGTCGACAAAAGGCCCAACTAAAATATAGGCCGGTGTAAGTTTGGTCCTGGCGCAATGTGTGAAGGCCACAATCATTCGGGCCCAAGAAAGACCAGGCCCGTTAGAGTTGAATGTTTCGGCCCGGTCGACTGCATCTGATTTTTTTCAGATAGCGAATGATGGCAGTAACTAGTAGGAATTAAGAACAAACCTACTCTATACAATAAAGAAATTATGGCATAGTAACTAAGAATAAACCTACACTATACAATAAAGGATTTAAGGTATATTACATCCACTAGGCATCGAAGTTCGCCACCAGTGATCATAAAGTGCAACGAAGAAGTAGATTACAAAAACTGGGCACCATTGCAACGTAACAAAATAATACTGAACCGAGACCACTTCCAAGACAGTTCAAGAAAGCTTGGCCTTGTGGGGGAACTGCTGCACAAGTTGCTGAGCTAGGCTGTGAGACCGGCCTAGCATGTCGGTCATAGCTTCCAGGTTTAGCTGTTTAGCGATGAGGTTCTCATTGGTGTTCTCCGCAATTTTTCTTAGAGATAGGACTTTAAGTCAAAGTTGAGTTGCAGAATGCCTTTCTGCTAGAACTTGGGACTGAAGAAGTCGAACTGATTCAGACAACGAATTCTGTGAGCTTGTCTGACTGTTAGTCTCAAGTAACTTGAACACTGCATCAAGACAAGACTTTGGGGTTGTCTCGTTATCTTCATGATGTTTTGCCTTCTTTGTTGCAATATATGTTGGGTTTGTCTCACAGCCTTCAGCAGACTTGTGCATGCCATCAGGCATATCACCCTGAAACAAAGCAGAGAGATGACAGGTTTTGCACGTGTATAAACAAAGATGATAATTGTGCTGTCAATTCCATCCAATTTCAAATTAGAAAATAAAGAGTAAGTTCAAATATCAATAGCATAATTTGGCATTGTTCATAATGCGGGGAGCTTCACCACACTACTGGATTACCATGTCAACATAACAAGCATAGATGAAGGGCAAAGAAAATCATTGTATCTATTTTGGATAATGTGCATGGCATGTTGTTCATATCATCAACCACATCAGTAAGATAAAACAGGAGATGAAAAGGTGCAAACGTGGGCTGCTTCACCACACACTGGATTATAGATCCACAAAAACAAGCATACATATAGGGAGTATTAAGTATGTGCATGGTATGAATAAGGAATTTGGTTTTACAAGTAAAACTTAGAACATTACGGTTCTTGCGAGCATGCATTTTGGTAGAAACAGCAAACTAAACAGCAGTAAACGATAGGGAGTATGAGCAAATTAAACAACAGTTGAGGATAAAGGCTTTAGAAGGACTGACTTACATTAATAGTTAACACCGGCTTTATAATGCCCTTCTCCATGTCAAGGGAAGGATAACTCAAGAATTTCAGCACAAAATCTTCTTCATAAGCATTGCCTGTACTCTACATTTTGTAGAGAGTAATTATAGATATGATAATACTGGAAGGGATAGAGGATAATGAAGATAAGATGCAGATTGATGCTACATAATCAACTACCAATCCCTGTAAGTACAAGCGTTACAGGACAAAATGTACTAACAAGAGCAATGGGCTACACTTCTGCACTGGCATTGTCTGTGTATTCTACTTGTTGGTAAGATTAAATATAGATCTGATCTTTTTTAGTAAATGGTGGGCGAGGGAGATATGATGCAGAATGCTACAAAATGCCAATCCCTCTTCCCATAATACAAGAGTGTTTTGAACACTGGTGTACTGTACAAAACGTTCTTATATTATGGGACGGAGGGAGTAGCTGTTAATGTAAGTACAGTGATAGACCACATTCAGTCCTTACAAGAGGACTGCAGAGCTAAACCTCTTCAAAAGCATTGGGTTGATTCTAAATTTATGTAAGAGTCCATACCGATCTTATAATGTCCACCAAATGGACGATTACGAGGCTAACATGTGCAGTGATGCTACATAATCAAACAACTATGAAAGTAAGTATGGTCATACATGGCAAGAGGTACTCACAAAAGCAATGCAGTGTGCAGTGTAGTTGCGAGATTCGGTGGTCCCTTGAGAATGAATTTTCTTCTGCTAACAGTTTTCGTACAAGTGAGACATTAAGGCAAATGTAGAAATGTAGTTCAAATTGTGATGTGATATCATAGACAGTACCTTACGCTGTAGCCGAGACCAATGTGTAACAAGATTATTCCAGTCACCATCGGATAAATGTAGCACCAGAGACTTTACAGAAATTTCGTTCAGAGGCTTGCCATCAAAGTGCGCTTGCCTCAGGTAGGAACGATACTTCATCAATGAGTGCTTGAAAAGCGCAACCAACCCTTGCTCGTCATCACAATCCAGTTTGCTCCTCGCCTATTTAAAAGAATGAAATCTTGTGTCTTCTGTCAGCAGAAACATATGCAGTAATGACCATGAATAACATTAGTACATTACTTACGCATAAGTTGCGGAGGAAGACTGGAAATTGTTCTGTGTCTGCGGTATAATCTTTCCATGAAGGAAAGATGTGCACAAATTTCCTAACAACAACATAAGCTTCGTCTTCTAAACTGGGAAGAAATGGAACAGGGGTCCTATTTGCTGCAATTGGGGCTCTCTCTGGTTCGAAAAGGGATTTGGCAATTGGATTTGGTGTACTCTTTGCTGGAATGGGGGTTTTGCGTCATACAACTGGTGCTATGTCAACTAGCATAATCATACTGTTTGCTGCAGTTGGGGTCTGCTGAGTTGGGGCATCAGAAATGACCAGTGTAGTAGGGCTAGAGTCTTCTAGAGTTGGGGTGTTTTGTGGGTCGGGTGATATTGCAACTACACCTAATGGGCTATTTGATTTATCAGGTGCCACTACCTTTTCCAAATACTTTGCTTGTGCTCCTCCATGATCAGCAATCGCCCTCTTCCTTTTGAACGTCTGATACACAAGAACAACATTTGAATGGATAAATATGGTACGATGACAGATGGAATATGTACTGAAAATGGATAGGCAGGGCGTATTCACATACATGATGTGTAAACTAAGCTAATGGCAGTTCAACAAAGTAGAAGCAATGCACAGCATCAGTTGCAAGATATGTGCGAGCAATGTAACCTTGGAAAGTTAGAGCAAGTACCTTGATGGGTGAATAAGATAGGGCATCTTCCTCTGACTCCTCCACTAGGGAGCTACATTGACTTAGGTCTCCCTCTAGCTCAGAATCACTGTTAGGATCATATTCTGAGCATGAATCTGTAGGTGGAGAGCGTTTGCATTGCATTGCATCCAGACTTGATTTCAGTCCCTGAATGCCAAGTTTGACAGTCATGGCATTGTTCTGCTTTATTCTTTTCATGCGTGCAAGCTCATAATCACTATGATGCTGTTCAGAATCTGAGATTCATGAAAACATAAGAAGTAGTTAGAATTGTAACTGCAGTAAGAGACCACCCTAAAAGAATATTGACAACAAATATGACAAGGCAAGCATAGATGTAGTGAATGAATCATTTACTTGTGAGCTTACTAGGACAAGTATGCGGAATTGTAACTGAAGTAAGACCGTCCAAAATCTAAATGAAGAAGTTTGTCTAGCACTTATTGTTTGCAACTAATCGACGTGAATAATTGGATATTATATTGAATGAGTAAGAAAGACAAGTAAAATTGTCAACAAACCTAGCTTGCAGTAGTAATCTGGGTCAATGTCACTACGACCAACAATCCAAAATGACTAGTGTCTGTTCCGAGGGACGGAATTTTGAAAACCCTGTGAACTTTAGAGGTACTAAAGATTACCGAAATACATCTGAACCATTAAGTGTAGGTAGCACTGAGCACACAACAAACCCTAATGACAATCCTGCCTAATGAGTAATGAATCAATTAGAAAATGGGTGATGAGGAGTGGCTACTAAGTGTTGAGGACGTATCTCAGGATAAATCGGGTTGGCTTGGTGGGTGCTGCACGCCTGAGCCCTGAATGGACTGGGAAGGTAGGCACGGCAGCGCGCCCGGGCAGCGGTGACGCTGTTGGGCGAGCGGCTTCTGGCCTCCTGTTAGTCCGGCGTCTCCTCCTAGAGTCATGCCGTCTGGGGACGGCAAGTCGCCGGCGAGGCAGGCGGCTGGGGGCGAGTAGAGATCGGAAGCGCGCAACAGAACAAAGGGGAATCGGGGCCTGGGACGACCCAAAATCCCAAGGTGGGCTAGCCCACCGTGGGCACCCTGTAGAGATACACACCCGAGCGGCGAACATGCATTTTCGAAACTAATTTAGGAACATTTAGCTGACCAATTAAACAACTCTGTTTTAATAATATCAGATTCGTATTTGAACAACTAAGCTTGTTTAGCTTGATGGGTGGAGCAGTGTTATTATGACATGAAGCACGTATTCTGATTATATAGTGATCATAAAAGGGGAAACTCTAAGCATATTTTTTTTAGTAAAAGAGGGTTTCCCCTCCGATTTCTATTAAAGAAACCACCATGGAACCAACATGATCAATTAAACCCTAAGCATGATCAATTAAACTGTATTATGGCTGTGCCATGGCAGATTTGAAGCTGCAAACCAGAGAAATGATATTTAGCATCCATTATTTGCTTCGAACTAAGAACTAAATTCTAAGAGCTGAAAAGAAAGTAGAGTAACCAAGTTAAGATCTATTTTCTGGTTGAGATCAAAAAGTTGAGGAGATATGAAGTACCACCTCTCTTGCGGCGCCGTGTAGGCATCGGGGGTATCATGTCTGTCGGTGGTGTTGAAGCAGATCTGCGATGGTAGACGGGTGCATCGGGGGATAAGTGCCATTGTGGTGGAAGAGAAAGTCGTGTGAGCGGCCCCGACAAAGAGGATGACGGCGCCGATGAAGCGATAGGATGCGATGCAAGGCTATTATTCCGTCGACGTGGATGAGAAACGTACATCTCTAGCAGCGGACGACGCGGTCTTGGTAGGCGCTCTGGCATGGTGGACGACAGTGGTGATGGATGTGGTGGAGGATGGCGGCGATGGATGGGGTGGCGGCCGGAGGCTGGTGTGGGGATGGGGTGTTCTAGCGCGGATGGTGTATGAATGGGAAAATGAAGGGAGAGGTACGGGGAACCATGTTTTTGGGATGCGCCTGTCTGAAATATGGGAAAGTTACGAACTTAGCCCCCGTTTAAAATTTGGACGTCTCATCAGTTGGGGATAGGACGATAATCTCGCATCTCGCCAATATTTTCCCAGAGCGATTTCGGGCGAGGAGAGGGTGGTTGGCGCCCATGGTTGGCGCCCACGGTGTATGAACGGGGCTGACAGGTAGGGCGGTTGTGTCACGTCTGAGTGAAGTTACAAACCTGCCCCTATTGAAAATATTTGCCTACATCGATTTCGGCCGAGTTGAGTTTGTTTTGCCGCCCACCGTGTATGAATGGGAAATGGAGGGAGAAACAGAGGTCTTTCAGACGAGCTTGAATCAAATGTGTTTTGCTGCCCATGTTTGACGCCCACCGTGTCGGAATGGGCTCAGAGGCTGTCATGTCATGTCTAATTGAAGTTACTAACCTACCCCTATTTAGAGCAGTGGAAATCGGGCCGATGGATTGTCCGTGTAATGGGTAAACAGTAATTTCCATCTCCCAAAACACTTGGCTTCGGGCAGCCAACGTGGGAGTGGACATTTTGCCGCTTCTTTCGAATTTTGGGACAATAAGCATCCACGTTTACCCTGGCAACTAAATTCAAATCCATTTTGTATTCCTATATGAATCTTTATAAATCATTCTATGTGTTTTTATATATCTTCAAAAGGACAACAAAGATGTATTCCACTGTCATATATGAATATGGTTTACAAATGCCGATACTCAAATACAGAAGCTAGAATCCAGTTTAAGGTGAATTTGAATATTTGGAACACTTCATGTCCAACTCAAATGTCACACGCAGCATAATGTGTACTCCCATTTAGATATGTACACAAGCGATGTATCAAGATTCAAATACCGAGTCAATCAACCAAGAATGTACAGAACTAACAGACATATAAACACTTATAGAGTATATGGATCAATAATATCAACTAACATACATAAGCCAGGCCGTTGTACTTTTTTTGGCTACAACAGCATCCTTTTTTTAGCCAGCATCTTGGCCCTTTCCGATGCGTGCCACTTATGGTCCATCTATACTACTACTATTGCTAAATGCACATTCAGCCCGATTGGCATATTTGTAGGTCTGGCATAGCAATCCAAATGAAATGTCTCTGAGTCTTATCAATTAATACAGACTTGTGCTCAAAATAAATTACAAACAAAAAAAATTATTACATGATCTCTAAAACAAATGGTTTGATTGATTACATGAACAGACAACACAAAGGTTATTCAATGATGGAAAGAACATTTCCCTATGATTTACCAAGTAGGAATTTAGTTTCCTTTTTTCCTTCAGGACCTTAACAATCTGGTCAGTCTCAGCTTGCTTCGTTTTGAAATCCACCAAATATTTATTGGTTGTCTTGAGTACTGCTTGTGATTGTGTTGTTTGCTTCCTCAACATGTCAACTTCATCTCTAAGTGCAGAAGTAGAATCTCTTTCTACCACTAGTTTAGCCTCTAGAGCATCAGCAGTTGGCAATTCATAATGCACGATTGGGCCAGTGCCACTAATGTGGGATGATGCAACGCCCATGGGGACCTCACTCTTTGATCTTGGCTAACCTGTTTTGCCATTAAAGTTTTGATTGGATTCAAAAAAGTTGAAGTTAGCAAAACATCTCAACTGGGAGTTATAACAACCAACCAGTTAAACAAACAAGGAATTAAAGAGTTTCAATTGGACGCTGAAAAGTAGTTATTAACATCATTGTAACCCGTTGTTGCAGCAGCAAAGCATTTAAACAAACAAGTAGATATTTAAGTTAAGGCAAACAGGTAATTCTTAATAGTAAGTATCAAACACATAGATAGGCACAGTCTACAATATGATTAACAGGCTATGGCAGTATGTAATCAGTAGCAAACTAAATTAAGCCAAGCAACATAATTGAACAATTTTGCAATAAGTGGCTAACTAAAATTCCGAGAAGCAGGTAACTGAACTTATGCTAGTTCTTTGTATAGGCACACTGCAACTTCTTTTTCGCTTACAAGGTTGTACGAAGGAGTCCATGGCATCAATTGCTTAGATACACAGTCCCAATACTTCTTTCTTCCCACACTGCATTGGTAAGTCGAATGGTTAATCTGGTAAGATGGTGCGTCCTTGATATGTTATATGAGGACGTGTAGTCAGACTAGTTGTAGCCACACACATCACACTGTCTTTTACTATATATTTCATGTGATTACTTTTGGCATATCGAGATCTAAGCAATCTACAATAGGATGAAAAGACTGGCATCCTTCACATTATTGGCGAACTTAGTTCATAGAAACAAGCAATTCAACCATTCTGTGGGTAAATCAAAAGCGCCACTGGAATATTTTTCACTATCCAATCATACATGCAAAAAGGGGCGACGCCACCATAGGGGCTGGTATGGGCGGCCGCCTCAGGTGGTTGGAAAGTGTGCACCTAGTTTGAGTCGTCCAGGTTGGCCCATGCTAGTTTTGTTCGTCCCAACGCACGAGCAGGCAATGTAAAAAATGAAGAAAAATGTTTCAATTTGGATGGGACAATAACATAAGTGCAAGGCAGGCCCTATAGCAGGCTCACGGCCCAAACGAGTGCCTCCCATATCGATCGACAACAGGAAAAAAATCCTAATTCATTCGCTCCAGCCTCCAGTCTGGTTCGCTCCTAACCTAGCTGCCGCTGGACAGACCGCACAACACTTCCTCACGCCCTCGTTGGAGGGCGGTCACCGAGTTTCAAGCAAACGGAAGGACAAGAAGATGAAGATCCAACCCTGGGTGTAGCCTGCGTGGGAGGCAGCGGCGGCAGCACGGGCATGGCATCGAGCTTGCGCAAACGGACAGTCGCAGCTTGCAAGAGTAGCATGCGCAACGAGCAGGTACATCATATCCCTGATTATATCTAATTCAACTCTTCAATTTCTGGCCAATAGTTAAACCCGACGGTGTTGTAAAACTGCTTGTATGTAGGGAATCTATGAGAAAATAAAACCAATTTCTACTTATTTTATAACTCCCCCAATCAATACTGAACTGACTGAATCTGATGTATCTAATCAAGTTTCCGGTGCAAACATACAAGCTCATGTTGTTCTTGAGCCTGAAGTGTCTAATGAACAGACTGCTAATGAAGGATTTGATGCAAATAGTTTACATGCTCCTGGTGATGAACATATAGTGTCTAATGAGGGATCTAATGCAAGCATTTTGCAAACTCATTGAAGGATTTAGTGTCTAATGATGATCTACTATGTTGAGAGAGACAGAGATTTGCAGACATTAATGACAAGCAAATTATAGTGCATTTTCATAGCTTGAGGAAACGTCGAGGCCATCTACCAGAAAGTCCCCGTATCATGACAACATAGCATAAATACTTTTCTAATATGTTGTTTGAAACTATTGGCATACTTGTGCAAGATAGATATATTGATATGCAGTTTGCGCATTGGTTATAGGTGCAATTACACTTTGATATTTTCAGCCAGAGAACAAATAATTCAAGCAGGTACAGACCATGTTTGTAGTCCTTGTACATCATGTTGCAATTTGTGTTTTTTGGTGCTTGCATCATTTAGTGTTTATAATCTGAACTACTTTGGATCATTAGCTGGTTTTCAAAGTGCATGTAGCTTCACATTTCTCAAGTTATGTTGATTTCCAGAGTGCAAGTGCCTTCGTATTTTTTAACTTAAATGTTCGCCCCTAGTAACTTGAATTCGTGGATCCGCCACTTCACACAAATCATACACGAATGCCAGTACGAAATAAATGAAATGCAGGGACTTACGCTAGCTCGTTGTACAGGCTCACTGCAGCTCTGCTTGCGCTTGGGATGTTCCATGTACAAGTCCATGTTACCACTTGCTTGGATGTGCAGGCCTTGTGCTCCTTGCATCCCCCTCTGGATTTTTGACACAACGAATGGTTGATCAAATAAGTGGAATTGACCTTGATGTTGTACCGGAGGATAGATACTTACAAGGTTATACGGGTGTGCAGGATGTGTACCAGATCCCGTAGCGCCGTCATGCTTCGCTAAAAATGGATTTGCTTGTTTCAGATGATATCTCCAGAAGAAATAAGAGTTAAAGTCAGAGTTGCATAGGCATGTAAGCTAAGAGAGCAGTGAAAGGATATCCAAACATCGTCGGAACAGTGCACAAGGGAGTGATGTGTGGATACCTAGTTCGGGCCGGCGTTTGGGCATGCTCGCCTAGCTAGAGTGCGGGTCACTTCAGAGCCGTTGAGGGTGATGCGCTGGCTGGCCGCGCGCGGATGTAGATCTTGAGTGGCAGCGGAGTGCTACGATGCGGTGAACGAGACCATTGGTGAAGCCCCAACGGCCTCGGGGGGCGGAGGTGCGACGATGTGCTCGGTGAAGTAGCCCCGGTGAGCTGGGAGATGGCGTCGGTGAAGCGCACCTGATGCGGTGGAACTCGGTGTCTGTGAGGCACGTCGTTTGTGGCGGCCGACGTGGTCAGTGGACCACCCGGTGTGGTGAACGAGGGCGTAGATGAGGTATCTCCAGTGCGGTGGTGAAGCGCGACCGTCGTCTTCGTCGTTGTCGTCCGGCACAGAGGTGGGGAAAGATACAAGACGAGGGGCGATTCAAACTTTGCTTGGGTTGGCGGCGAATTAGGGATTTGAGCAATCTGGGCGCGGAAGGGGACGATGGAGAAGAGAGATTTTGCAGGGCTAGAATTGGGGCCGCCAGATATTTCAATACGAAACATGGAAGCGCGAACTTATTTTTTCGTCGTCCTTTTTTTGGGGGGTGGGGGTGGGGGAGTTGGGGAGGGAGGGAGGGGGTGGGTGGTTGGGTGCTACGCGTCCGTCCGACACACGCGACCACCCCGACAGGACTATGCTTTGGTGCCTTAAGGCACCGAAGCAGCGTCCACCCCGACACGACCCTGGTCTGCCTGGTGCCCCTACATTTGAGAATGCAAACGAATCTTCTTTCATTTGCAAATGAATTTGTATGTATTACCATGCCTGTGTTTTCCTTGCAATAATTAGTCATTCGAAACAAGATACTCCCTCCGTTCACTTCTGTAAGTCGTTTCAGACAACTTAAAATGAACTGTTTTGCACATTGTCCGAAATGTCTTCAAGGTCTTATAAAAGTGAACAGAGGGAGTACTATAAATTAATTAATGAGGAGTTATTTGAAAATAAATCGAAACGATATCCACGCTAACGTGGATTAGAGTGTGTGTCACATAATTAGTAATTTGAATTAGAGTGTGTGTCACGTAGCGATCTCCAATTCTAACGTGGATTTCACATTTCACTATATCCGTGCTACTTTTTTAATACGAATTCATATGTATATGATGAACACCATGGTAGTGAGAAAACTTTTGGATGGATTCAAACATGTGACCTACAAAAAAGCACAACAAATTGATTCAATGTCAACTTTTTGAAACTTAGTATGGCACGAATTCGAAATAATTACCCGTATGCATGGTCCTCGGTTCAAATCTTACAATGTACACCGAATTGAAACATCGATATTAA
>NC_041381.1:589692068-589699645 GCF_002162155.2 Triticum dicoccoides
AACCACCTTAGGAAGCTATCGGTTTCCAACACACGTTCATTCTTTCTCTCCGTGTTTCGATCTCTAAGTCTCTCAACTACATAACCCCCTTTTCCACTCTGTTACCAAATGTATTTACCTCACACACCCGCAATTGCACCCCATGCCGAGCTCTCTCTCTCTCTCTCTCCCCTCTCCCTCTCACCCTCTCGCGCTAAATACATGCATTGCCTATGTAGCCCCCCCAACCTCTCGTGTGCATGCACGCATGTTGTATATCTAGGTCACTCCCTCGAGACTGTCTCACTCTTTCCTCCGCCCGGCGGGCCACACTTGCTCTCTTTATCTGAGTCTTGTTTAACCTTGTTTTCTTTCACACATAAATGATATATCTCCCTGTTCGGGCCTTGATCGACACACTCAATACTCTCTCATGCAGATTGCCTATCTAGGTTAGTCCATCCAAGCCGCCACCACTCTTTCGACCTCATGGTGGGCCATGCTCACTCAATCTCTTTCTTCCTCTCTCTCTCTCTCTCTATATATATATATATATAAATATATATATGTCTCGATTGACCTCGCTCTTTCTCGGACAAAAACATATATCACCATGTTTGAGCCCAATTCGACCTATTCACATTGTATACTCTCTCATGCACATTGTCTATCTAGGTCACTCTCTCCATTCCGTCTCACTCTTTCGATCGCATGGCGACCCTATCTGATCGGCTGACCTTGCTTCCTCCCACACACAAAATATATCTACACGTCTGTGACTGGATCATCTCTCAAGCTCTATCTTACAGCCCTCACCCTTGCCAAAAGCTCAATCGGACAATATCTCTCCAGAGCATATATATTTGTTCAATGAATGTCGGACCACACTCACTTTGTCTCTCTATCTATATGTCTCTCGATTGACCTCGCTTTCTCACACCGTATCTTCCACACATTGAAGCTACTCCTCTCCATCCCTCGCAAAGCCGGAGCTATTTACATTGCGAGGGGCACTCCAACCTTGGATTAATTTGTGTAGGCATTTATTCCGATCGGTTTAGATTATATTTTCGTAGCATTCGGCCCACAACTACTCCAAACACCGTTGCAACCCACGCAACTCCCTAGCTGATTTCCCTCTGGCTTGGTCATCGCTCTCTCGCACGTCCTTTCTCGCCTTCAACGTCGCACCATGGTATTATTGAAAAAACTATGTTGTTCTCTTTAATTATTATAAATAAGCTACAAAACTACACACCGATAGTCCTCTTGGAATGGAACAAATTTCGACCCACAAATTAAAGTGCTACAAACTACACACCAAGGGGCCCACATGTCATGAAACAAATTTGGACCCATATAAAATTAAAAAATAAAGGACGAGGATCGAACATGCGACCGGGCCTTCAAGCCGCACGTCAATAGGCAACATACGTAGAACAACAACGTTTGTTGTACCCCCCTTTGTTCAAATAATGTTTTTATATTACCACAGCCTAATTAATGTATGTAATATTATTTTTAGTACTATTCGCCTTCACTTACTGGTGGGTTCCATGTGTGCTCTCTCTCCTCCCCTTCTGTGTTTAGACGCACGGGCAAACACGAAGAACTCACGGGCGATGTTGTTGTTGACCATATCTGGACGCTTTCACAAGTCACGGCACCAGTTTCACATACTAGCAGCACTAGTCAGTGTGTACGTGCAATGCACGTTAATTTGGAAGTATATTAAGTGCATGCGGATATTAAGTACTAGGATATTTTTTGCGTGTTATTATGTGATTAGCACTATTTTTGGCATGAAATTAACTGCACGCTTGATAACCCGCAACTATACGGGATCGCAACAGTTTTCGATAAGTAAGAGTGTCAAACCCAACGAGGAGCTAAATGTAGAATAAATATTCCCTCAAGTTCTATCGACCACCGATACAACTCTACGCACGCTTGACGTTCTCTTTACCTAGAACAAGTATGAAACTAGAAGTACTTTGTAGGTGTGATAGGATAGGTTTGCAAGCTAATTAACAAAGAGCACGTAAAAATAAACTAGGGGCTGTTTAGATAAAGATGCAATAAAGTAAATATTAGTAGAGAGCTTTTTGTTATGAGAAAGTTATTTGTCCAAGGCAATCGATAACTAGACCGGTAATCACTGTTGCAATTCTATTTGAGGGAGAGGCATAAGCTAACATACTTTCTCTACTTGGATCATATGCACTTATGATTGGAACTCTAGCAAGCGTCCGCAACTACTAAAGATTCATTAAGGTAAAACCCAACCATAGCATTAAAGTATCAAGTCCCCTTTTATCCCATACGCAAACAACCTACTTACTCGGGTTTGTGTTTCAGTCACTCACGCAACCCACCATAAGCAAATCATAAACATATTGCAAACCCTACAGCGGGAATCCCTCACGCTTGCGCGACACGAAGGGCACAATAGGACAGCACCAATAATAAAACATGCAACTCAAACCAATCACGATCATCAATTAACCCATAGGACAAAACGGATCTACTCAAACATCATAAGATAGCCATACATCATTGGGGAATAATATATAGCATTGAGCACCATGTTTAAGTAGAGATTACATCGGGTAAGAGAGAGGTTACACCGCTGCATAGAGGGAGGAAGAGTTGGTGGAGATGTTGGTGAAGATGGCGGCGGTGTTGGTGAAGATCGTGGTGATGATGATGGCCCCCGGCGGCGTTCCGACGCCACCGGAAGCAAGGGGGAGAGAGCCCCCCTTCTTCTTCTTCCTTGACCTTCTCCCTAGATGGGAGAAGGTTTTCCCCTCTGGTCCTTGGCTCCCATGGCATCGGAGGGGTGAGAGCCCCTCCAAGATTGGATCTATCTCTCTGTTTCTGCGTTCCCAGATTCTACCCCTTCACTGTTTCTTAAATATCCGGAGATCCGTAACTACGATTGGGGTGAATCTTTCTCCCAGATCTTTCTCATAAAATTATCTTTCTTGCACCAAAAGAAGAGCGTCAACTGCCTTACGGGTGGCCCACGAGATCCCAGGCCGCGCCCAGGGGGGAGGGCGCGCCCCCCCTGTCTCGTGGCCACCCCGGACACTGTTTCGCATTGATTTTACTTCCCAAAAATCATAAATATTCCAAAAAAAATCTCCATCCGTTTTTATACCGTTTGGACTCCGTTTGATATTGGGTTTCTGCGAAATAAAAAACATGCAATAGACAGGAACTGGCACTGGGCACTGGATCAATATGTTAGTCCGAAAAAATAGTATAAAAAGTTGCCAAAAGTATATAAAAGTTGAATAATATTGGCATGGAACAATCAAAGATTATAGATACGACAGAGACGTATCAGCATCCCCAAGCTTAATTCCTGCTCGTCCTCGAGTAGGTAAATGATAAAAAAAGATAATTTTTGATGTGGAATGCTACCTAGCATAATCTTGATCATATGTCTAATCATGGCATGAATATTAAGACACAAGTGATTCAAAGCAATAGTCTATCATTTGACATAAAAACAATAAGACTTCGAGCGTACCAATAAAGCAATCATGTCTTTTCAAAACAACATGGCCAAAGAAAGTTATCCCTACAAAATCATATAGTCTGGCTATTGCTCTATCTTCATCACACAAAGTATTTAATCATGCACAACCTCGATGACAAGCCAAGCAATTGTTTCATACTTTAATAATCTCAAACTTTTTCAACTTTCACGCAATACATGAGCGTGAGCCATGGATATAGCACTATAGGTGGAATAGAAAATGATGGTGGGGGTTATGTGGAGAAGACAAAAAGGGAGAAGGTCTCACATCAACGCAGCTAATCAACGAGCTATGGAGATGCCCATCAATTGATGTCAATGCGAGGAGTAGGGATTGCCATGCAACAGATGCACTAGAGCTATAAGTGTATGAAAGCTCATACTCAAAACTAAGTGGGTCTGCAATCCAACTTGCTTGCTCATGAAGACCTAGGGCATTTGAGGAAGCCCATCATCGGAATATACAAGCCAAGTTCTATAATGAAAATTCCCACTAGTGTATGAAAGTGAAAGCATAGGGGACTCTCTCTATGAAGAACATGGTGCTACTCTGAAGCACAAGTGTGGTACAAGGATAGTAACATTGCCCCTTCTCTCTTTTTCTCTCATTTTTTTTCTTTTTCTTTTTTCTCTTTTTTTTCTTTATTTTTTTATTTTTGGTGGCTTCTTTGGCCTCTTTTTTGTATTTGGGCTTCTTTGGCCTCTTTTATTTTTCATAAAGTCCGGAGTCTCATCCCGACTTGTGGGGGAATCATAGTCTCCATCATCCTTTCTTCACTGGGGCAATGCTCTAATAATGATGATCATCACACTTTTATTTACTTACAACTCAATATCTAGAACAAAGATATGACTCTATATGAATGCCTCCGGCGGTGTACCGGGATGTGCAATGATCTAGCGTAGCAATGACATCAAAAAACAGACAAGCCATGAAAACATCATGCTAGCTATCTTATGATCATGCAAGGCAATATGACAATGAATGCTCAAGTCATGTATATGATGATGATGGAAGTTGCATGGAAATATATCTCGGAATGGTTGTGGAAATGCCATAATAGGTAGGTATGGTGGCTGTTTTGAGGAAGATATAATGAGGCTTATGTGTGATAGAGTGTACCGTATCACGGGGTTTGGATGCACCGGCGAAGTTTGCACCAACTCTCGAGGTGAGAAAGGGCAATGCACGGTACCGAAGAGGCTAGCAATGATGGAGGGGTGAGAGTGCGTAGAATCCATGGACTCAACATTAGTCATAAAAAACTCATATACTTATTGCAAAAATCTACAAGCCATTGAAAACAAAGTACTACGTGCATACTCCTAGGGGGATAGATTGGTAGGAAAAGACCATCGCTCGTCTCCGACCGCCACTCATAAGGAAGACAATCAATAAATAAAATTATGCTCCAACTTCATCACAAAGCGGTTCACCATACGTGCATGCTACGGGAATCACAAACCTCAACAAAAGTGTTTCTACTAATCCACAGTCATCCACTAGCATAACTCTAATATCACCACCTTTATATCGCAAAACTATTGCAAGGGATCAAACATATCATATTCAGCGATCTACAAGTTTTATGTAGGATTTTATGGCTAACCATGTGAATGACCAATTCCTGTCATCTCTCTAAATTGATATAAGTGAAGCAAGAGAGTATAGTTCTTTCTACAAAAGATGTACCCACACTCTAACAATTATAATTGAAGCAAAAGAGCATTCTACAAATGGCGGTTTTCTATATGAAGAGAAACAGGCAATCCAAACTTCAAATGATATAAGTGAAGCACGTGAAGCATTCTATAAAGCCATACTCAAAAGATTTAAGTGAAGTGCAATGAGCATTCAATAAATCAACCAAGGACTATCTCATACCAGCATGGTGCGTAAAACAAAAAATGAAAACTAAATGCAAAAGACACTCCAAGACTTGCACATAATGCATGAAAGAAACGAATTCTAAAGCATACCGATACTTGTTCAAGAAAGAGGGGATGCCTTCCGGGGCATACCCAAGCTTAGACGCTTGAGTCTCCTTGAATATTTACTTGTGGTGCCTCGGGCATCCCCAAGCGTGAGCTCTTGCCTCTCTTGCTTTTCCTCATATCGAGACATCCTCGATTAGACACTACATCCACACAAAACTTCAACAGAAAACTTGGTAAGATCCGTTAGTATAATAAATTAAATCACCACTCTAAGTACTGTTGCAAACCAATTCATATTTTGTTTTTGCATTGTGTCTACTGTAATATAGCTTTTCCATGGCTTAATCCACTGATATAAATTGATAGATTCATCAAAACAAGCAAACTATGCATCAAAAACAGAATCTGTCAAAAACAGAACAGTTTGTAGCAATCTGAACATCCACCATACTTATGGTACCCCAAAAATTCTACCACAATTAGGAAAAATAAACAAGTTGTATAGCAAGACAGTTCAAAAGGAATCAGAACCAACTATCATTTCAGTTAAAAATGTAAAATCGCACACTACAGCCAAAGTTTCTGTCCTGCATCGTACAAACCAACAAGCATTGTAAACATCCTAAAGGCAAACCTTGGCACATTATTTTTATAATACAATGGAATTGTACAAGGGGATAATTATTTTTGTTGAAAAGTTTCTGTAATCAAGATTCACAAAGTTTCCGTGAGCATGAACAAAGTTCAAGGAGCTCTCCCACTTCAACAATGCTTGTCTCTCTCACTTTCACTTTCCTTTTTGAAAAGTTTTAGGTTCCCCTCTTTATTTTTTTTGTTTTTAAACTATATGAAAGCACTCAACAGAAATAAATGACTCTCTAAAACTTCCGGGTTGTCTCCCTGACAACGCTTTCTTTAAAGCCATTAAGCTAGGCATATAGTGCTCAAGTAATGAATCCACCCGGATCCCAAGGTATATCAGAGCCAATTTTAATTAACTATGATTTGTAATTTAGTAGTGAGCACAAAGTAACATATATCATGCAACAATGAAGTCTAACTCTCTTCCTATGCATCGGCATGTCATAAGAGAACAATTCATGCACACATAGTAAAGGCCAATGCATAGTATAACACTACAAAAAAAAGACACATCCGTGACATTTTGGGCCGAACGAATTTTTTTTCTGTCATACATATGACACTTCTATGACGATAATTGTGACAAAACCCGGTATCATCATAGATGTGGTGGGATCCTACTTCGATGACAAAAAATCATGACAGAAAATGGGCTTTTCGTCCTGGGCAGGCCGGAGACGCAGCTGCAAGACATTCTTTGGGCCGTCCATGACGGAAAAAACCGTGGTAGAAGCAAGGGGGAGGAAAATTTCAGGGAGTTGCCGGTTACGGTGGGAGATCGGGGGCCAAGCGATACACGTTTCTCTAGTACACGTACGCGTGTGTGTGCGAGGCGTTGGCTCTAACTGAACCCGAGCGAGGCGTTGGGATCTAACTAAACCCGAGCGATTGCACTGCAGGCTACGCGTTACTGAACCCGAGCGATCGATCGATGGCTGTTAACTGAACCCGATGGAGCGATTCCTTCACTACGGCTGCTAACTGAAGCCATCGATTGGATGAATAGTGAGCATTGCGGGGGGTTTGGATGAACAGTGAGCGGTGGCGTTGCCTCTGGATGAACAGGACCCCGTGGTGTGGAGGGCTGGATGAACAGTAAACGGTGGAGGGGTGGCCGTGGAGGGGTGGTTGAACAGGACCCCGTGGTGTGGAGGGCAGGATGAACAGTAGACGATGGAGGGCTGGATGAACAGTAGACGGTGGAGGGGTGGTTGAACAGTAGCCGGTGGAGTAGCGCGCTGTGGAGGCTGGATGAACAGGAGCCCGTGGAGGCTGGAGGAGGTCGACGGTAGCCCGTGGAGGCCGGAGGAGGTCGACGGTGGAGATGAACAGTATCCCGTGGAGTCCCATTTTGTGGTACGCCACACCCCTCCCAATGAGCAGGACCCCCGTTTCGACCGTAAGAGGTCCATTTCCTCCATTTTGCGGTACGCCACACCCCTCCCGATCAACAGGACCCCCGTTTCGACCGTAG
>NC_041381.1:589700176-589725947 GCF_002162155.2 Triticum dicoccoides
TGACCGTAGGAGGTCCGTTTCCTTCGTTTTGCGGTACGCCACACCCCTCCCGATCAAGATGACCCCCGTTTCGACCGTAGGAGGTCCGTTTCCTCCGTTTTGCGATACGCCACACCCCTCCCGATCAACAGGACCCCGTTCCGAACGTAGGAGGTCCGTTTCCTCCGTTGTGCGGTACGCCAGGCCTCGTTTCCATTGCCTGTTCCGTCCAAGCCCTCCTGATGAACACGACCATGCATTCCATTCCGACCCAGCCGGTTGGCTCCCCATGAACACGATGACGACATTGTTCTCCGTTCCGATCCAGCCATGTACGTATACGCGAGTAGGCGTTCGAGACCCTGCCCGTATGTACGTACGTGGCCGTATTTTCTTTCTTGCACCCTCGCCGCTGTACGTACGTGTACATGCTACATGCGCGCCTCTACTATGACACGTGCGCGCCTCTACTACGACACGTGCGTGCCTCTACATCGACCAGTATGTACGTACACGTTCGTGACCAGAATGACAACGCTATGTATGCTTCGACCAGGTGGGTCCCGACTGTCAGGCACTTCGTTGCCTGTGAAGATGTAGCTGGTGGGTCCCAGCAGTCAGGGGGGCAAATCATTTTTTTCCCGGACGTACTTCCTTGCGTGCGAAGATGTAGCTGGTGGGTCCCAGCAGTCAAGGGGGCGAATCATTTTTTTTGCCCGGACGCACTTCCTTGCGTGCGAAGATGTAGCTGGTGGGTCCTAGTAGTCAGGGGGGCGAATCATTTTTGTTTTGCCCGGACGCACTTCCTTGCGTGCGAAGGTGCAGCTGGTGGGTCCCAGTAGTCAGGGGGAAACGTTTTTTTCGCAAAATACGGTGGCCCGTCCGGTGGGTCCCCGCTGTCAGGTGGAGGAATAATTATTTTTCGCATAATAAGGAGGCACTTCCTTGCTGCGGCCGTGGACCCAGCTGTCAGCCTCTCCACATACAGTCCACGTCTGATGGAAGTCGCTCCTTGACCACGTTGATCACGCCACGCCAAGAGCACCAGGGCGGTGGACGACGACGAGGCCTAGGAAGGGGACGACAGGGAGCCGGGGAAGACGCGGCAGTGTAAGCCCGCGCGGAGAGGAGTACGAGGGTTCACTGGTTCGGCTGCGGTGTGAGGCTGCCGTTGCCGCACGGCCTGGACAGCGGTGGGAATAGTAGGGGGCGGTGAGGCCTCCGCGGCATCACATCCGGCCACGGGAAGCAGGAGGCAAGAAGACCAGAGGTTCAAGAAGCACTACGGCCGTTGGATGGACATCGTATGGTCACTGGAGCTAGAATCGTTTATATTGACTAAGTTGACAAAGCCCTCCGTCCCCGTCAACTTAGTAGGCCCACAAGTCAGCCTCCCACAAAGGTGGGTCCCAGCTAGCAGGGGGGCTATTCATTTTTTTGTGCATAATAAGGAGGCACTTCCGGTGGGTCCGGGCTGACAGCAGGGGGACCATTTTTTCGCGAAATACGGTGGCCCGTCGGGTGGGTTCCAGCAGTCAGGGGCAAACGTTTGTTCGCCAAATACTGGTGGCCCGTCCGGTGGGTCCCTGCTGTCAGGTGGAATTATTTTCCACGTCATAAGGAAGCACTTCCTTGCGGCTGTCGTGGACCCAGTTGTCAGCCTCTTCACGTACAGTATTCTTCTGAGGGAATTCGGTCGTTGACCACATTGACCACGCCGCGCCGAGAGCACCACAGCGGTGGACGACGGCGAGGCCTAGGAAGGGGATGACGTGGAGCCGAGGAAGACGCGGCAGTGGATGCCCACGCGGAGAGGAGTACGAGGGTTCACTGGTTCGGCTGCGCTGCCGTCGCCACATAATAACAGGGGGTGTGGGTGAGTGGAGTGGAGGGATGGCCTCGCCAGTGGTGGGAGTAGTATGGAGGCGGTGAGGCCTCTGCGGCAGCATAACCGGCCACGAGAGGCAGGAGCAGGCAGCACGACCGGCGCTGCTTTGGGCGGCTGGAGCAAGAAGACCAGAGGTTGAAGAAGCACTACAATCGTTGGATGTACATTGTACGGTCAGTCGAGCTAGAATCATGCATATGTTGACTAAGTTGACAAAGCCCTTCGTCCCCGTCAACTTAGTAGGCCCCGTCAACTTAGTGGACATCGTATGGGGAGTATTCTTTTTTTGGGCATAATAAGGAGGCACTTCCTTGCGTGCGAAGATATAGCTGGTGGGTCCGAGCTGTCAGTGGTGGTAACGTTTTTTCCGCGAAATACAGAGGCCCTTTTGGTGGGTCCCAGATGTCAGGTGGAGGAATCATTATTTCGCGTGTAATAAGGAGGCATTTCCTTGCGTGCGACCATGGACCCAGCTGTCAGCCTCTCCATGTACAATCCACTTCAGATGCATGTCGGTCGTTGACCACGTTGACCACGCCACGCCGAGAGTACCAGGGCGGTGGACAACGGCGAGGCCTAGGAAGGGAACGACACGGAGGCAGGGAAGACTCGGTAGTTGTTTCCCATGCGGAGGGGAGTACGACTGTACGAGGGTTTACTGGTTCGTCTGCCATTGTCGGAGAATAACAGCAGGTGTGGGACTGTGGGTGAGTAGAGGGATGGCTAGGCCCGTGATGGGAGTACGATGGAGCGGTGAGGCCTGCGCGGCAGCACAGCCGGCCGCGTGGAGGAGGGAGCAGGCAGTCCCGCCGGCGCTTGTTTGAGCGGTTGCAGCAGGAAGAGCAAAGATTGAAGAAGCACGACGGCCGTTGATTGGACATCCAACAGTATACATGCCATCTGTGGAAAACAGCATACAACCCATCTGCCATTATTCCAAATAGTTTACAGCCCATTTGCTAATTCTTACGGGTTTTTTTGGAGCCCATATTCTTTTTGTTAGCATTACAGCCCATATTGTGGCCACGGTTAAAAAATTATACGAAATTTTGCATATGTCAGTGCGGTCTGAACTGTTTTTAATCCCGAAATTTTGAGTTACATTCAGACTGATTTTAAAAATAAATGTATATCAATATAAAATCCAATAAATTTTTCACGCATAAAAATCAATGCAATTTAAAATCTCAAAATGACAAAAAGATATTTGAAACTAATTGCCGGTTTGATGTATTTTAAAAATGTACAACCCATTTCTCATTACTGATAGACCATTTTCTCGGCCAGCCGAATGAAGCTCTCCTCGTCTTGAAAGATATGCAGCCCAATAGTCCTGATAAAGCGACTTACTTGACAAATCACAAAAAAACTGGGCTAACCATTTTCAGAAAGAAAAAAAACTATTGGGCTGGTGTGTGGTAAACATAAAAGAAAAGGTTGTCTAGACAGGCCAGAGTGTCCTGCACAGCCCAGTTGACAGCCTGCTTCCGTCTCAAAAACAAATTAGATAAATGCCACTCCAATTATGGCAATTCATAAAAATGCCACTTCAATTTCCAAACTTTGAATAATGCCACTGCAATTTTTGCAAACTTTGAAAAACGCCATTGCAGTTTGCAGACTTTGAAAAACGCCACTCGAGACTTCGAAAAATGCCACTAGAAATGGCATGAAATGGCATTTTTCAAAGTTTGGAAATTGCAGTGGCATTTCTCGGAGGCATTTATCAAATTAACCCAAAACAAAAATAAATGGGCGAGCTGCTGGGTCCCTGGTGTCAGCCGCTCGTTGTGCAATTCTCTCGTTTATTGACTACGTTGACAATGGCATGGGACCCTGATGTCAGAAATCCACTAGGAGGAGCCATTTTTTTATTGGCTTGAAATAAGGAGGCACTTGCTTGCGTACTGCCATGACCTTGGCGGGTCCCTGTTGTCATCCTCTCCACATACAATCATCTCCTGATTGTGTACGCGTCAACTTGCTAGGCCCACAAGTCAGCCTCTAAACCCGTGGAGGACAAATACAACCCATTTAAAAAAAATAACAACCCATTCCATATGTTCAAACGGAAAGTTCAACATTGAGAGCAAAGTAACAGGTCTGATCCACATATAGAGTACTGAACTTCCACGTTGACAACCATCATAGCCAAGTTAACTATCTACTCCCACTAGATAAGTACTAACTTACTCTTAGCTAACTAGACGATGCCAGCCGCCATCTGTGGTACACGCTAAACGCTGGCACCGGCATCCTGCGCCTCGCCTCGGACTTGCCAGAGGTGCGATAGGGCGCGTTGCTCGCGCGCGTTGGCCCTTTCCATGCCGACGTGGTCCACCGAAGCTTCGGCTTCCAAGCGGGAAACCCACTTGACGAGCTGGTAGTAAAAATCGGTGTCGCGAGCGCGTGCGTGCCCGATAGCCTCCAGGGCTATTTGCCGGGCGCCGGCCTCCACGTAGTCGGCCCAGTTGCGGACGCTCTGCTCGCGACTCAGAGCATTGGTGCGCTGCTGCTCCATGTCCCGCTGGCGGCGCAAACCGGCGATACGCTGCTCCTCCGCCAGGTGGTCGCGCTCCAACAACTCCTGCTCCTCCGCCAAGCGGTCGCGCTCCAACAACTCCTCGATCTGCACATTGCCATCTAAAGACAGATAGAATGCCTCCTCCCTCCGTCTGCCTTCCGGTGAAAAACCAAACACTAGTTCCGGCGGTGACCGCCTCCGGCGTCGCCTACCGCGGATGGGCGGGGGCATGGCGGACATGGCAAGTGACATCAGGCCGGTGGGGGCTTATGAGGATATGGCGGGTTGGGTCACGGTGGCACCAGAGAAGACCGAGAAACAGTACTTATAGGAGGAAGGTAGCGCGACGGTCATCGAAATTCAATGCATAATGGCTTAGCGCGCCAGCTTGCCGTGGAAAACTAGGGAAACTGAAATTATGACTGTGCCGTCCCATCCCATCTGGGTCACACGCCGGCATGGCGGTCAAACAAGTGCACTCGAATCATCTCCCTCCTTGTCAATAATGATTCCACAGATTTAAAAAGCCCGCAACAATTAAAGCGTATCTTTTTCGTATTAGTTAGCTGCCTTAATTACAGCCGGCTGCATGCAGGCACTCAGAATCACTCGCAGGCAGTACGCGAAGTAGCATGCAACGAGTCGTAGGTGAGGGCACGCATGCAGCCACTTAAATCACTGGAATTAATTAGGCTTAAACTTCTGCATGCCGTTAATTATTGTCATGCCTTGGTCTTGCTTCTTTTCTCACGGGACTAATAAACCCGGACGAAGGGAGTACCTTGGTTGGTGAGAGGTTTGAATTAAGCCCTGCAAACCGGAAAGGAGGTACTAGTACGTGTGTGATCCGCTATTTATTCGTGTAGGATCGAGTAGGTCGTTTCTTGAATTGAGCCCTGCAAACCGGAAAGGAGGTAGTACGTGCATGATCCGCTATTTATCCGTGTAGGATCGATAGTGTAGCTTGTCAGTTTGTTTAGAGGTAGGCATTTTTATCCGTGTAGTATTTATAGTGTAGCTTGTCAGTTTCTTCAGAGGTAGGCATTTTTATTCAAAAAACTGCCACTTCACATCTTGTGTCACAAATAAAACTGCCAGGAGCGCATATGTAGGCTAGCTAGTGATCGATCCGTAACTTGTAAACACTGAACGAACAGAAATAAGTAACTGTTAATGCATCTCAATGATTCATAGATCATATACAAATACGTAGCTCCAAAAGCAAAGATCGGCCACTTCGGATCTTGCGCCGCAACTAAAACTAACTAGTACGATTCCCATACATAAGATCAACATGTTAATGCATCTCAATGATTCACAGATCATATACAAATATGCAGCTCCAAAAGCAAAGATCTAGAAAAACATCTGTTCTTCCTACTAACATGGATGCTTCTATTGGCCAACATTCAGTACAGACTGAAAGACAAATTTGTTTGTGAAGTCTACAATTCCTCTTGCAAACATAAGTGGTCTCACCAACAGCTGGAACCATGAGAATGAACCTCACATGATGGAGGAACATCCACTGCAATACGATTTGGTCTTCTCTCGATCACACTGCAAGACTATTTTCGGAATACAAACTTTAACTTAGGCCAAATGATGCCCATTGTATAATCAGACCAAAGCAATGAAGCACCAACTGTTGGCCAGTAAATAGTACAGTACTACTTTTCTGCAGTCCATGAAGTGACTATCCAATCTTTGTGTGTCTATTTTCAAATGGCACTGCATGCAGTGACTATACTATTCTCTTGTGCAGTTCAACCAAAATTGTGGACACTTTGTTTGTTTGCCAAATAGCAATGGGCAGACATCTCTGTCTGCACAAATATCAAGCAGCTAGTAACATATCAAGCAGCTAGCAAACCACTAGTATTACTATCTAATGATAGTACAAAAAGGGTAGCAAGATAGTAGCAAACCATGTACCTTCGTAATGAATAGCTCATAGTGCCACCAATTGGATATAAAGGTTTGAAAAAAAAACATGCTCCTAATGTTGAACCAGTTGGACTTTTTGTGCAGCTCCACTAAAATCGAGCATCCCTCTTTGCATAGATATTGAAAGTGTGATTACTATAAAAGTGGCACTAGTTGAAGCATAGACTCACAAATAAAAGCATTCCAATTTCTTAATGGGAAAAGGTAGCAAGACTGTTTCTAACAACCTGTTTGAAGGAATAAATAAAGCAACAACGGCTGATGTCAGGAAGGCATACATAGTTTTTTCTGAAAAACAGAGCCATTCTTGACCTTTCCTCTTCTTTTAAGCAAATTTTGTGCAGTTCTACTAAAATAAAATGCCATCACCGCCTTGACAATTCAGTGACACTGTACAAAAGGAAATGACTTAACATTACATCATGATGTTAGGTATGTAGTCGACAGGCATTAGAGACAAACATACAGACCTCCTCCGATAACATAATGAACATTAATTTTAACAAAGGTGTGACTAGCTTTACCGGGATAATTTGAGTGAACTCTACACCATTCGAATACTACAAATATACACTAATCCAGTGGATAGTGCAACAATAGACTAGTTAGTTTATTACAGGGTACAGTACAATGGTTTTACTGAACAGATTTCAATAAACTCTAGCACTAGAAGGTTTCTATAAGAATTAACAATACAAAATGTAAAGGTAACAAGTTTCAGCATTGGTATACTAGTGGCATTAGACAAAATGTAAAGGTAACAATACATCCACAATCAACAGCTAACCCTGAAATAATCCAGTGACATTAAATGACATTGCTTAAATTTATCGGTGGCATTAGACTGAGAGCGGCATTAGTTAAATGTGGCTTCACTTTAGCAGTAGCATTGCTTGACTTGACTGCTGGCGTTATACTAACAGCAAAAAAAATGGCAATAAGAGCATGGGAGGCCCATTCGGACAGTGGGCGCACCAGTACGATGTACCTCCACGGACGCAGAGTGGTGAGGGAGGTATGGTTGCCCAGAGCAACAAATATCTAGGAAGCATATGTGGATTACGTCCCATTTTTGTTCTCTTTAGCCACCTTTTTCCTATGTGAGGACAACAAACAGATCGACCTGGTCATTCTCTATTGCGTTGTCATGCCTTTCTACCCTTCTTCAACCAAGAGACACAAGACTCGTTCCTTAGCTACTGATTTTCCCCTTTTCAACCTAGATGCGGGTTCGATGCCTACTCTCTTGGACAGTACAGTCTCCCTTCCTTTCCTTATTCAACCCAGACATGATTAGTCTGCATGAAGTAGGGTTTCCTTTAATAGTGCAAATTATGGTTTTCGTCTGCGTGGCGAGCAGAGCAGAGGATAGCAAATTGGGAAGATGGTGGAGTGGAAAAAGATCCACATGCAACGACGTGCCAGATGGGGCAATAGAACAAGGGTATGGTTTGAAAAGAGGTAGCATACCTGAGGGTCGGCGGGAAGTGGCTTCGCTCGCGGTCGTCGTCCTCCGCACACATTACGGCAGCGAGCTTGGGGATGGAGGCCATCCAGCGCGGGCGCTAGGTCTGAGAGGACGGCCTTGTCGTCAGTGCGTGACCTCGCTCGCCGATGACGAGTGTGTCAATGCTTCACGTCCTTTTCTTCCTCGGCGGATCTGTGACCACCGGTGAGGAGGGAGAGAGGGGCCGTCTTTTTTAGATCTGGAGAGAGGGTGGTAGTGTGAGAAGCAAGTGGGCAGCCCTTGGCAAGAAAGCGCTGAAGCTCCAGCCTATATATCTTTTTTATACTACTAGTACTGGAGGTGGAGTAGTGGTAGAGTAGTTTATATTTTCTCTGCGTACAGTACCAGTTAGTCGTGCTTCAAAACTGAATGGCATGCCATTAAAAAAATAAAGGTCGATAACTAATGCGGCACCTCGGGCCAACGCGGCCAGATCGCATTTTGCACGAGAAATTACACACCATGTTTCGTTGACATGTGGTCCCGTTCCAACATATCAGTGAGACGACAGTAAGTAGTAGGAGTATTTCCGAACTGACGTGTAGGCCGGGGCGCCCCTTCGTGAACCGTGGCAAACTGGCAACCGCCCACCGACTCTTCGCCTTTCCCTCTCGATTTGGAACTGCTGTCGCACGCTCTTCCTCTCCCTCCTCCATTTTCCTTCAGCCCTTCACCCTTTCTTCTGCCATTGTTCGATCATCTTCTCCATGGAGGGAACAGGACGGAAACGACCCCGTTATTCTTGCCCCGATCTGAAAGATGACATGGTGGAGGAACTCATTGATCGGTGCAACGTCATCACCTCGGCTAGCATGGCAGGTTCGTTCAAGCCCATTCTTGACTCAACTAATAACATCATTACAAGGAACCCAAGAGTCAAGGAGCGGTTTGATCTCCCCTATCTTCTTCGTCGTGACCCTGATGACTGGCGCCGTCACGACGGAGGCCTCGCCCTGTGCAAGTTGATGCCGCTTGATAATTATACATATGATGTTAAGATGCCATCGCTTGAGGGCAAGGCTTGGGCAGGCGCAAATGGAGATTGGGTTGTTTACATTGGGTCCAACTGCGAGTGGGAACTTGTGAATGTGTACACTCGTGACCGGGTTCCACTTCCAAAAATCTCAGCAGACTGCCCAGAGGTTGAGCACACCGGTATTGTACGCATGTTCAAATACAATCATGGTGACTGTCTTCTACGGAAGATAGCAATTTCTCGAGTTCCCAACCGCTCTTGGAATTACAACAACTATGAAGTTGTTGCTATCTTCGACAAGCTTGTTGCCGTCCTTGCTGGTTTGACTCGATGGATATTGCTCAAAAATCAGTTTCTGTACACGGATGAGTACTATGATGCAATTGAATACGAGGGCCTTGTGTTTGCTGCCACCACTCATGGCACTGTTTTTGCATGGAGTCGTTGTTTCGGTACATTTGTCTTCCACCGTAATTATATCTGTTTCATCCACATGCATGTGGGTTAGCAAGTTTCCCTTTACTAATTAACCTTCTTCTTGTGTTTCCAAGGTCCTGCAAACATTCCACCACCTATACTTGAAGATTTTTATAACCAAGGGGGAGATGACGATGGTGATGATCACGAGCATGAGGACGAGCAGCGCCCATATACTATTTGGCGCCTGGCAACTAATTCCGATGGATCACCTCTTCTCGTGTGTATACAACCAACTGATGATGTTACTGCTAAGGAAGCAGGTGTAGTCTCCCATGGTCGCACTCTCCGGACCTATTCCAACACCCGTTGCATGGTATTCGGGATGGATACTAGTGTGCTAGCGCCAACTCCTTCTCCCTGGTACACAATTGATAGTCTTGGAGAAAACTCGCTCTTCCTTGGACAGAACTATCCAATGATGGTGAAAGGCGATCCAACTGCTGTTGACACAATGTTACTACCATTTATGAGAAGGAACTGTGTCTATACCTCGGACATTTGGGTGGTTCCCTACCCTGGTACTGATATAGTAGACCGCTTCAGCCTGGATGATCAGTCCTGCGTTGGTCTCTAGATCGACAATGGATGGCCCGTCCCAGAGAATCACTTGTGGTTCAAAGCAAGCATTTCCAACACCGACGAATGGTTGAGTTGAAGTTCATTTCATTGCTTGTTATTTGTTGTGTGGTGAAAACTTTAGTATTTATAATGTATCCTCATTGTCGATGTGGGTTGATGACCTGTTGTATGTAATAAAATGATATGCCTGTGATAAACTTACTAAATTTATGAATGGCTTTCGAGTCGCTTCTGTGAGTGAGTGGTGCGACAAGGTAAAAAAATATTTTCTGAATACATAATTGTACGTGCATTGCAACAGGTTATCGGATGAGGCCAATCAACAATAGTAGTACACTATTTGTACTAGCTTCACATGCTTCGCGCGTTGTGCGGGTGTTTCTACTGTAGCCATATTGTACTCTACTACGTAACCAGCACCTCGAATCCTCGATACTAGTAGTACTATATAGTAAGTAGTAGGAGTAGTAGGGTGGCATGGGCCAGAACAAGCATTCACGTCCAGGAGTACGGCACACGCCACCAGCATGACTTCCATCTGACACCATATTTCTTAGAGTCCGTGCTAGAGCAATCTATTCAACCTCATCGTTTTTCTAACTCTGCCATCGCGCGGTGGGCAAGGTGGGGGTTTGACGATAGTCGGTTTCCTTAACTGCAGTCCCACTTGCAAGGCTAACTGCAATGCACGACCCCAAACGGACCTCCGTTTTGCACGAACTCCAATGATAATTTTGACTAGAAAAGCAAGACCAAAGAAAACAAGAACCACAAGAATACATTTTACTACTCCTTTAAGTTGGATTAGTGCCTTCTTGATGCATTCGTTGTTGATCTACGGAGGCTCGATCTTGCGTGCTTCTTTCTTCTTCGAGTGTAAAGAAGTAGAGGTTGCTTCCTCGCATCTAGTCTCATGTCTAGCCTCTATTCTAGTACTCCCTCCGGTCCGTTTTTCTCTGCGTCTAAGCAGCAACACGCATACCAAGTAGGAGTATCAACAAGTGCACTAATCTCATCTATAGCCTCTGTGCTAGCTAAAAGTGATAGAACATCTACTAAATTGCGCTCTATCAATATATGGATGTACTCTTCTTCCCAATACAAAAACTTGCATCCATTCTACTCCCTCCGTTGCACAATACATGCCTTCTATTTGTCAAAATATATATGTATCTAGACATGTTTTAGTATATAGGTACATCCATTTTTGGACAAATGGAAGTCAAGTATTTTGGAACGGAGGGAGTACACAATAAATTTTTTAAGTTAGCACAACTAGTCTAATCCGAGAGCACAACCGAAGATTTGGTCGGGTTCTTCCTCCTTTTGCTGACACGTGGGACATCCAGCATCTAGGTCGTGTCATGAAAGAAAATAGAGTGGTAGTTGAAGCCACGAGATGTGCATCTTGGGTTAAACTATAAATAGAATCTTACTGCTCTTGAGTAACTCCAAAAGCGGCCACCGAAGATCTTTCTTGGATTTGTTTTTCATCACCAGCATGTCGAGGTGAAAGATGTGCAGGTTCAGTGGGTCCTCTTGCGTTTTCACTGACATGTGGGGCCGCATGTGAGCAAACAGGTGATGGGCTCCGCGCGTCCGCTGGCTGACTGAGAAGAGAGATAGAGGAGGGCTGAGCACGGACTGCAGGAAATTTTTTCTACGTACCTCGATATAGGCTCGATATAGTGGGTGTCACGCCCAATATGCGACCCTATCCAAAAGGAACTCGAAGGTCCCACCAAGGATAGACCCGCATATTGAAACGCTTTTGCAAGGTGGATATCATTACATCAACATTACATAATAGATGGGGATACATACATAAGGCATACAATGCCACACGAATACAACATCATCTTACAGAAGAGCACCATCCGACTACGGATGAAACACAAACAGAAACTCAATGACATCCACCCTGCTAGCCCAGGCTGCCGACCTGGAACCTATCCCCTGATCGAAGAAGAAGCAGAAGAAGAACTCCAAAACAAGCAAACATCGCTCTCGCGTCATGATCATCGCATAACCTGTACCTGCAACTGTTGTTGTAGTAATCTGTGAGCCACGAGGACTCAGCAATCCCATTACCATGGGTATCAAGACTAGCAAAGCTTAAAGGGAAAGGAAGGGGTAAAGTGGTGAGGCTGCAGCAGCGACTAAGCATATATGGTGGCTAACATACGCAAATAAGAGCGAGAAGAGAGCAAAGGAACGATCGTGAAACTAGCAATGATCAAGAAGTGATCCTGAACTCCTACTTACGTCAAACATAACCCAGAAACCGTGTTCACTTCCCGGACTCCGCCGAAAAGAGACCATCACGGCTACACACACGGTTGATGCATTTTAATTCGGATCTGGTGTCAAGTTATCTACAACCGGACATTAACAAATTCCCATCTGCCTATAACCGCAGGCACGGATTTCAAAAGATTATACCCTGCAGGGGTGTCCCAACTTAGCCCATGATAAGCTCTCGCGATCAACGAAGGATATACCTTCTCCCAGGAAGACCCGATCAGACTCGGAATCCCGGATTACAAGACATTTCAACAATGGTAAAACAAGACCAGCAAAGCCTCCCGCTGTGCCGACAAATCCCGATAGGAGCTGCACATATCTCGTTCTCAGGGCACACTCGATGAGCAAGACGTCGGGTTGGCATAGACCCTGATTGCCCAGGGGGCGCCTGACACCGCTGGGTTTGGACCAACACTTAGACAAGCATTGGCCCGGGGGGTAAAATAAAGATGACCCTCGAGAGCTCGACTCTCAAGGGAAAAAGGGCTAGGTGAGGCAAATGGTAAACCCAAGGTTGGGCCTTGCTGGAGGAGTTTTATTCAAAGCGAACTGTCAAGGGGGTCCCATAAATCACCCAACCGCGTAAGGAACGCAAAATCCAGGAACATAACACCGGTATGACGAAAACTAGGGCGGCAAGAGTGGAACAAAACACCAGGCATAAGGCCGAGTCTTCCACCCTTTACCAAGTATATAGATGCATTAATTAAATAAGAGATATTGTGATATCCCAACATCATACTGTCCATCATGGAGCAATCTTCAACTTCACCTGCAACTAACAACGCTATAAGAGGGCTGAGCAAAGTGGTAACATAGCCAAGCAACGGTTTGCTAGGAAGGGTGTCAAAGGTTAGAGGTTCATGGCAATTTGGGATGGCTTCAACGGTTTGCATTCAAATATTTAAATTGGAGAACATGTTGTCTGCAATCCACACATGAACGGATATATGTGTATATCAAACAAGTTCATTAATTTGTCTTTCAACATGTTCTCCAATTGGCCCAACACTTAAATGGGCCGCTAAAAGGCCAAAACTCAGGTCCGACAACAAATGGCCCATCAGATTTATAGGCTGTCAACAGGCTGAAAGACACACCGGGCCGGAAATTAGCCCAACATTTAAATGGGTCGCTAAAAGGCCGAAAGATGTACATCCTAAAAATTGGCCCATCCATTAAATGGGCCGTTAACAGGCCGAAATCTCATCGGGCCGATATTGAGCCCAAATATATAGCGGGCTGTTAACGGGCTCGAACGGACGATGGGCTGCAATGGTGTCAAATCTTTAACGGGCCATTGACGGGCCGAATTGGCACATCTCGTATGGGTCGTGGGCTTAAATGGACCTGACACAAGTAGGTCTTATATGGGCTGGCCTGCTAATTTTTACTGGGCCGGCCTTTTCACAGGAATAGGCCTCTATTGGGCCGTGCCACGTGTCGACGTATCATAGGCGCCTTCCGTCCAATGAGTGGATGACATCTGTCCCAACGATGAGCCGACATGTGTTTCCTCCAGCCAATGATGATTTTACACGTGGAAAATCCCCATTGGTCGGGGATGTTAACGGGTTATCGGATTCAAAACCCGACCCGATAGCTTAACGGCGTTCCGTTACGGTGGATGCCACGTGTCGGTCACCCTTGACGAAAGCACTTCTGTGACGCGCGATTTATCGTCATGGAAGTGGACACTTCCGTGATGATAATTTTGGTAATGTCATGGAACACTTCTACGACAGCACAGGTATGACTATCTTGATTCTGTCATAAATTTGTCATGCATGTACATGCATGACAAAAAACCCGACCTACTGTGACAAACACGTATCATCACAGAAGTGTATTTTTTTGTAGTGTAAGCAGTTTCTTGCAATTTCATCGTGTTGGAAACATAAAGAGGCGGAGATGTAGTTCCTCTCTCATAATAATTGCAAGTAGGAGAAGCAAGCACATGCATATTATATCTATTAAAATCATCATGTAAAGTAGTAAAACGCAACCCATCAATATAATCCTTAGTAAGCACAAACTTCTCCGATATAGTGTAGTTTGGAGAATTCAAAAAGATAATAGGACTATCATGCGTGGGTGCAATAGCAACAATTTCATGTTTAACATAAGGAACTATAGCAAGTTCATCTCCATAAGCATGATTCATATTGGCATCTTGGCCACAAGCATAGCAAGCAACATCAAAAAGGGATATTTCAAGAGAATCAACTGGATCATAACAATCATCGTAGCAATCATCATAGCAATCATCATAGCAATCATCCTTCGATAAGCACGAAGGGGAATTAAACAATGTATGAGTTGAAGAGTTACTATCATTAGAAGGTGGGCACGGGTAGCTAATCCGCTCTTCCTCCTTTTGTTATTCGCTCTCCTCATCATCCCTTTCATCCAATGAGCTCACAGTTTCATCCATTTCTTCTTCCATAGCTTCCTGCAAAATATTAGTCTCTTCTTGGACAGCGGAGAATTTCTCAATATATGGTTTAACATAGGCATTAGAAGCATAATTATCATAACAATATTCAAGTATGGCAAAACTTTCAGATTTGTAAAGAGTAGCATCATACTTTTCAATCAAAGAAGCAATTTCAAAAGCACCCTTAAAAGCAACGAATTCTTCAATTTGTTGAACATCATAGTAATTATAAACACCCTTAGCATACGAAGATACAATTCCATTATCAATAAACTCACATTGGTAGGGAAGGTGTTTCTTAGGGTTTTCAGAGCAACAAGTAACATCATATATTTCACATAAATTCCAAGCATAGCATTGCAAACGTTGAATTTGATCCCATAATAGTTTCCCTTTTTCAGATATACGGTGTCGCACATAATAAGCATGCTCATCCAAAGATTTTGCCTCAACTAAGCTAGTTGGGGTTTCAGCACGAGCACATAGGGATCGAAGATGATCCAAGTAAAAAGCTTTAGTAGTGTGATAGATTTTGAGTGGTTCTTCAACCATTGGAGCAGTAGGTACAACTAATTTTTTTGGTATTTTGCATTTCATACCCATAGCTAAAGATAGAAAACAACTAAGAACAGCAAATAAAAATTACTTAGTGATAAAGCAAACAAGCACACACGAGAATATTCACCCCACGCTATGACTCCCCGGCAACGGCGCCAGAAAAAGGTCTTGATAACCCGCAAGTATACGGGATCGCAATAGTTTTCGATAAGTAAGAGTGTCGAACCCAATGAGGAGCTAAAGGTAGAATAAATATTCCCTCAAGTTCTATCGACCATCGATACAACTCTACGCACGCTTGACGTTCGCTTTACCTAGAACAAGTATGAAACTGGAAGTACTTTGTAGGTGTGATAGGATTGGTTTGCAAGATAATAAAGAGCACGTAAACATAAACTAGGGGCTGTTTAGATAAAGATGCAATAAAGTAAATATTAGTAGAGAGCTTTTTTATGAGAAAGTTATTTGTCCAAGGCAATCGATAACTAGACCGGTAATCATTGTTGCAATTCTATTTGAGGGAGAGGCATAAGCTAACATACTTTCTCTACTTGGATCATATGCACTTATGATTGAAACTCTAGCAAGCATCTGCAACTACTAAAGATTCATTAAGGTAAAACCCAACCATAGCATTAAAGTATCAAGTCCCCTTTTATCCCATACGCAAACAACCTACTTACTCGGGTTTGTGTTTCAGTCACTCACGCAACCCACCATAAGCAAGTCATAAACATATTGCCAACCCTATAGCGGGAATCCCTCACGCTTGCGCCACACGGAGGGCACAATAGGACAGCACCAATAATAAAACATGCAACTCAAACCAATCACGATCATCAATTAACCCATAGGACAAAACGGATCTACTCAAACATCATAAGATAGCCATACATAATTGGGGAATAATATATAGCATTGAGCACCATGTTTAAGTAGAGATTACAGCGGGTAAGAGATAGGTTACACCGCTGCATAGAGGGAGGAAGAGTTGGTGGAGATGTTGGTGATGATGGCGGCAGTGTTGGTGAAGATCGCGGTGATGATGATGGCCCCCGGCGGCATTCCGGCGCCACCGGAAGCAAGGGGGAGAGAGCCCCCCTTCTTCTTCTTCTTCCTTGACCTTCTCCCTAAATGGGAGAAGGGTTTCCCCTCTGGTCCTTGGCTCCCATGGCATGGGAGGAGCGAGAGCCCCTCCGAGATTGGATCTATCTCTCTGTTTCTGCGTTCCCAGATTCTACCCCTTCATTGTTTCTTAAATATCCTGAGATCCGTAACTCCGATTGGGGTGAATCTTTCGCCTAGATCTTTCTCATAAAATTAACTTTCTTGCGCCAAAAGAAGAGCGTCAACCGCCTTACGGGTGGCACACGAGAGCCCAAGCTGCACCCAGGGGGAGGGGGCGCCCCCCTGTCTCGCGGCCACCCCGGACACTGTTTCGCGTTGATTTTACTTCCCAAAAATCATAAATATTCCAAAAAAAAATCTCCGCCCGTTTTTATCCCGTTTGGACTCCGTTTGATATTGGGTTTCTGCGAAACAAAAACATGCAACAGACAGGAACTGGCACTGGGCACTGGATCAATATGTTAGTCCCAAAAAATAGTATAAAAAGTTGCCAAAAGTATATAAAAGTTGAATAATATTGGCATGGAACAATCAAAAATTATAGATACGACGGAGACGTATCAATGCTAAACGTTTTGAGCGCTCGACATTGAAGCAGTCTAGGTCGTTGGATGACAAGGAATACATGTGGCTTGATGATGTTTTATATTTAATATGATACGGCTCTAGCAGAACATTCAATTGATCAAACCATAAATTTCGTTCAGTCTGACTCCGACTTTAAATTATACGATGATCGATATAAAATAAATGGAAATGATAAACGTTCGGATTTTAAGCATGGCAATCCGAACGTTTTTCATGGCAAATTTAGATTACGCGGCGGCGGCGGGGGCGTCTCGCGGTGGGAAGCGGCTCCTCTGCCGTGCTTTATGTGTCATCGGGCCACTGACCGACGGCGACGGCGGCGTCTTGCGCCGTTGTTGGCGTACTCCTAGACGTTGGCCTAGCTTCAAGGAAGGCGAAAATGTTCTGGACTTTGGAGCGAGTCAACTGGCGGGAGGAGGCGAATGGCATTGGTGCAAGGAAGCGGTCGACAGTGGCCATCCATGCCGCTGAGGGGGGCACTGGCACCCGCGCGGGGACAGGCGCTGTCAACGGTGCAGCGGAGACATTCGTGTGCATGGGCACCGGCACGGGCCCGCACGTCAGTGCACGCGCAGGCGCATGCACTGGCAGGTGCATGGGCATGCGCGTTAGTGCACGCGCAGGCGCATGCGCTGGCAGGTGCACGGGCGCGTGAAAGTCGGCGGGGACCTCGTGGAACCCCGTGGGATCAAGCTCGGCGACAATGTGCGGCTCCCAGCCCATCAATGCCACGGGGATGGGCGCTGGCGCAGTCAAGGCGATGGGAGACAAAACGGGAGCGGGGACAGGCGCGGCATCTTCCCGCAAGGCCAGTTCAAGCTCGTCCCAAAGCACCTTATGTTCTTGAGACTCCGGCTGGGTGTCTTCCTTAGGAAACTGGAACACTAAGGGCAGACCATCGTGATGCGGCATGGCATACGTTTAGGTTAGGCTAGTTGGAGGTAGACGACAGGAGAATCGGAGAGGAAGAGAGAGGATTGTAGAGATATTAGGTAGTGCGGGGTTGATTTTAAACTCCGGCGCCGTCGACATTAAAAGTGGGAGCAGTTGGGACGATGGTGGGTGGCGGAGCCTGGTCAAAGGGCTCGCCTCCCGGTGAGCCTGCACAGTGGTCTGCTCGCACGCCTCCCTAACAGCCGGCGCAGTGGTCCGCTCGCACGCCTCCTGTCGACTCACACGCTTGCTCGAACGACACCTGGCGATGAGAAGCGGGGACTCATGGCGGCACGTAAACGCCCACGGTTTCAATAGTGAAAGTGTTCTCCTTAACGTGACAGGTCTTTGTTCCAAAATACATTGGCTCTTCATTTGTGCAACTTGTCATAAGCAGCTTGTCTCGAATTGAAGAAAACCCTTACAAAGTAATTTGTGCGAGATCACGTGACGATGCTCAGTTTCAAGAATTTATGCTCACTTTTGGATTTTCTGAAATTTAAGATCCAGGATTCGAAACAATAATCATAACCTGCATCATGCAATAAATTTTCAAGCCGTACATCTGTCCTATTGTATTTCTTAAGAAAGGATTTGGTCAAACATTTTGCTTAGTTAGACTTCAGACAAGTTATATATGCAGAGTAAAAGGATAATCCCTCCGTATCAGTGCATTTCCTGATATATTAACTCAAGTACTAGGCATGAACAAACGGGCTCAATTCTGTGCTCATCCTGGTGTAGTAGTAGTAGTAGTACTAGGCAATGCAGTTGACGGGTGACCTTGACGAGCGGCGACCGAGGGAATTGAACCGTGCTCGGCACGGTAGGTAACATTGTCTAGTTACTAAAGCATCCCTCCGTTGTTCATTGGTAGTCATTATGGACCGGGGACATGAGGGGAATTTCCTAGGGCTAGAATTCTGGCCGCCAGATATTTCGACTTGAAACTTTGAGGCTCGACTGGTTGGGGTTGTCTAATGTGCGTACCACGCACGCCACCAAAGGACACGAGCCCGGTTTTTTTAAGGATCAACACGAGCCAAGGTCTGGCTGGTATGCCGTTGGGTCCTACCATTCGAGAATAGGAAAGGAAAGTTTTAAATTGTCGAACGAATCTATGTGTATTACAATACCCGTATTTTCCTTGCAAATACTAATATCAACGTGGTAATTGATTTATGATGAGTTGTTGAATTAGAGTGAGTTTGTGATATAGTGATCTCAATGTGGATTTCAAATTTCATGGTATCCCTAGTAAGTTTTCCAATGCAAATTCAAATATAAAAGATGAACAATATGGAGGTGAGAAAACTTTGTATGTATCAAGCATATGACCACACACACACACACACAGACACACACGCACGAACACAACAACAATCCAATAAGTATAGTGCATCTATTTTTCCAAACCATGCATGTATGACACGAATTCAAAAATAATCCTTCTATTCCTAAATATTAGTCTTTTAGTGAGTTCAACAACTGACTACATACGGAGCAAAATGAGTGAATCTAGACTCTAAAATATGTCTATATACATTCGTATGTGCCAGTCCATTTGAAACCTCTAAAAAGACTAATATTTAGGAACAAAGGGAGTAAAATGTAAGACATCCATGGTCCTCAGTTCAATATTTAAAATGAACATGAAACTGAAACATGAATATTAAGTCTAGTACTACAGTACATGCAAATGTTGTGTTTAGGAGGAGCTATGATTGTCGGGGGTCAACCCCTCGACCTTAGATAAAATTGTGGAGCTCTGTTTAGGGTTGTTTAGATTATATTTGTCCCCACCCTCCCAACCACCGATTGGTTGTGCACCCCCCACCCCTCCTCCCCGGAAGAATATCATGTGCCCCCATACCTTAGATGCTACATGTCGATACAAGTTGCTTGGAGCTTGTAGATCTGAGATATAGCAGCTCACATGATGTGTCTTAATATTTTTGCAGGAAACCTTGATGAGTTTGAGAATTGCACACAATTTGTACAAAAACTACTCAGATGCCCTTGGATCCCATATCCAACGACCTCGAAGCTCGTATCACTGTAGCATCTAAGATGAAGGAGGACATCATATTCTCCTGTATGTAAGAATATCATGTGCTACCGCACCTTAGATGCTTTGGTGATACAAGCTCTTCGGAGCCGTTGGATTTGTGACCCAACACCTCCTCGGTGGTTCGAATGGTTTTTTGCAGAAAAGCCCCAAAAGAGTTTGGCCACTGCTTACAAGCACAAAGACTACTCAGATGCCATTGGATCTCAGATCAAACAACCTCCAAGCTCGTATCACCGTAGCATCCAAGCTGCGATAGCACCTTATGTTTTCTCGCACGGGAGAATATGAGGTGCTCCCTCACCGTAGATTCTATAGTGATACGAGTTCACTGAGATCTAACGGCCCACAGTAGGAGGTTTGAATGTTTTTGCAATATACGGCTGATAGAGTTTGGGAAATGCGCAGAAAGTACAAGTACTATGCATGTGCCATCTGATCACTGATCATACGACCTAGATGCTCATATCACCGTAGCGGGTAATTAAGCTATGGGGAGCACCTAATATGATCAACGGGGAGCCGTTGGATCGAAGATGCAGCGGCACACATGAGGCCTGAATGTTTTATTTGCAAAAAAACCTTTGGAGAGTTTGGAAATTGCGCATAATTACAAATACTACTCCCAAGCCATTGGATCTCACTTCCAACGGTGTAAAAACTCGTATCATCGTAGTATCTAAGCTGCAGGGTGGATGTGATATTCTATGACGCTGTCATTTTTGTTCGTAAACTTGCAAAATACGTGTAACTCGTGTTGTTACTTGTCTAACCGCGCAAAGTGTTTGTTCAAAAAAACCATCCTACACTGAAATATTGGAACAACACACGGGGGTCCCACTTGTCATTAATCAAATTTGGACCTAAAACTAACAAATCTAAAAGACGAGATTCGAACTGGCAACCTGGACTACAAAGCGTAAGTCGATAGCCTGAAACAACAACGGTTGTTGGCTTTGTACCATAACTTGGTTTTATAGTACTTGCGTTGAGTAGAGTAGAGGGAGTGCCTCGTCAACACGTGCATGACCGTTGTCTCACTTACTGGTGGGTCCCAGGTCTGCGATCTCAATCTCTCTTCTCTCCATCCTCTAACCTTTGCACAGGCACACACGAAGAGCGGCGCTAGCTTGCCATGGTGTTATTACAATTAAAAAAAGCTTGGAAAATAGAAGAATCGCCTAGAACAAGAGACGTTGTGGCACGCGGTTTCGGGGTCCTCCCGGGTGGTGCACGCATATATTCTTCCTGACGTGGGATGCTCTACCGCACGTTTTCTGGGTCCTCCTCGGTCGTAGCGCTGAAGCAAGTAAATGCATCATCAAATCATGAAAGACCACCTTTCCCGCCGAGTACATCAGTGAAGCACGGTGGCTAGCTAGTTGGGCTAGTTCGACCGATTAGCTAGGCCGCCGTCACATTTGTTTTTTCACCCCTTTTTTTATCTACTTGCCGGCAGGTAAATTTAAATATCCACCGCGGCGTTGCTCTGGTGTTTGGGTGCGGCAGGATTTTCAATTTTTTGATTGACGGGAGCAGGTGTGGCAGGATTTTTAATTTTTTGATTGACGGGAGCAGGCACAGCAGCAATTACTCACAATGACTCTGCCTGTAAAACCCACTGCTCCCTGATGTGAGAAGTCGTCGACTGGTGTTTTACCATGGTGAAAACCAAAAGATTCCCCACTCCTCGGCTGGCTCCCTCTGCCTTCCCGTAGATTGCATTACCTTTCAGCCATTTCGCCCCCTTTGCTTCCTCTCCCCATTGCTTCTACCTGGTGCCATGGAGGTGCAGCAGATCACGGAGTCCGAGGTGAGGCGCCTGACACAGGAGCTCCATGCCAAGGATGCGGAGCTCAGGGCCAAGGATGTGGAGCTCCGTGAGCTCAAGGAGGAGAGGAGTGCCATGCTCCTCCGTTATGTGTGGTAGTTCATGGAGTTTCAAAAGCAGCAGGCGTCCACCACAAAGATGCTCGAGGCGTCGGCAGCGTTGCTGCAGAAAGCGGGAGATATGATAGGCCGTCAGGGGAGCCAGCTGGAGCACGAGCGGGCCGATCGTGACGAGGTCCATGATTGCCTCAGCCACTTGGTGAACCAAGTTGCCATGCACGTGATGCGGCTGCGCGATGCCTATCGTCGTGCCAGCGCCATGATGCCAGCTGTCGGGCTAAACCCGTTCGACCACCCGATCGACTTCAACGAGCTGCGGCTTCCTGACCTGGTCTCCTTCTTCACCTATATCTCCGAGGAGCCGAGCCGTCTTCGCGCGATGGTGGGGGCTGAGCTGGACAAGGAGGGGTTGCAGGCTGCCGTCGTCGTTGTCGGGCGAATCCTTTCAGGGCTCCGTCATCGGAATCCATTCGTGCCATTGGACGCCGTCTTTGACGAGCTGGCTCCCGTCGACCGGGAGCGGGCTCTGCGGGCGGTTGCACCCTGCATCACCAACATCGTGCGCCTCGAGAAGCAGAGGGACTTCGGTGGTGTTTAGGCGCCCTCTGCATGGACATGTCCATGTCTCGGCGCAACATGACCGTTGGATCAAACTCAGATGGTGCAGATCAGTCACTGTAGCACAAAGCGTGTGGGTGTGCTTGGTTGCATTCTCATCTCAATATAGTTGCTTCCTCTTCGTGTAAATTCTTGTCAACCTACTAGTGTGGACTCATGCACCCTTCATGCACTCTGCCAAACACCCAAAAGTGGGTCGAGAAGGGAACTTTTGCTCCCATCCTGTGCACCCTTCATACACCCTGCCTAACACTATTCGTGCTTCATATGGTTCATGTTTCGTGGAGTACTGTTGTAACACCCACGATGCGGCTATATCTCCCACGTGTCGAAGCACGACTTAGAGGCATAACCGCATAGTAGTTTTGTCGCAAGAAGGGTCATCTTCACACAATCCCATGTAATGAACAAGAATGGGGTAAAGAGAGTTGGCTTACAATCGCCACTTCACACAATACATAATTTAAGATCATACATCATTCAACTACACTCATAGACCGACTACGGTCAAGTTCAACTGAAAAGAAGACAACCCCAAATGCTAGATCCCCGATCGTCCCGACTGGGCTCCACTACTGATCATCTGGAAACGATACATAGTAACGACCAAGGGCCTCATAAAATTCCCACTTCAACTCAGTTTCACCTTCTGCGCTAGTATCCTCGGCACCTGCATCTGTTTTGGTAGAATCTGTGAGTCGCGGGGACTCAGCAATCTCACACCCGCAAGATCAAGACTATTTAAGCTCAAAGGTAGGTAAGGGGTAATATGGTGGAGCTGCGGCAAGCACTAAGCATATATGGTGGCTAACATACGCAAGTGAGAGCGAGAAGAGAAGCAACGCGTCGGTCGAGAAGCTAGAAGCGATCAAGAAGTGATCCTGAAACTACTTACGTCAAGCATAACTCAAACCATGTTCACTTCCCAGACTCCACCGAGAAGAGACCATCACGGCTACACACACGGTTGATGCATTTTACTGAAGTCAAGTGTCAAGTTATCTACAACCGGACATTAACAAATTCCCATCTGCTTCATAACCGCGGGCACGACTTTCGAAAGATTATATACCCTGCAGGGGTGTCCCAACTCAGCCCATCACAAGCTCTCACGGTCAACGAAGGAATAGACCTTCTCCCGGGAAGACCCGGACAGTCTCGGAATCCCGGTACGCAAAACATTTCGACAATGGTAAAACAAGACCAGCAAAGCCGCCCGAAGTGCCGACAAATCCCGATAGGAGCTGCACATATCTCGTTCTCAGGGCACACCGGATGAGCCAGACGTCGGGTTGGCATAGACCCTGGTTGCCCAAGGGGCGCCGGACATCGCTCAGGTTGGACCAACACTCGAAGGAGCACTGCCCGGGGGGGTAAATAAAGATGACCCTTGGGCTCGTGAAAACCCAAGGGAAAGGGCTTAGGTGGCAAATGGTAAAACCAAGTTTGGGCCTTGCTGGAGGAGTTTTATTCAAAGCGAATTGTTAAGGGGGTCCCATAAATCACCCAACCGTGTAAGTAACGCAAAATTAAGGAACATAACACCGGTATGACGGAAACTAGGGCAGCAAGAGTGGAACAAGTCACCAGGCATAAGGCCGAGCCTTCCATCCTTTACCAAGTATATAAGGTGCATTAATTTAAACAGGAGATATTGTGATAACCCAAAATATCCGTGTTCCGACCAGGAACAAACTTCATCTTCACCTGCAACTAACAACGCTATAAGAGGGGCTGAGCAAAAGCGGTGACATAGCCAAACAACGGTTGCTAGGACAGGTTGGTTAGAGGGTTGACATGGCAACAGGTAGGCATGGTAAACAAAGGCAGGTAGAGCTAACATAGCGATAGAGCGAGTACTAGCAAGCAAAGATAGAAGTGATATCGAAGGTATGGTCATCTTGCCTGCAAGGTTCTCAGAGTTGTCGAAGGCTGGATCCTCGTAAGCTTACTCAACAGGTTCCTCGTGCACGTACTCGTCTCCCGGCTCTACCCAAAGCAAGAACACAAGCAAAGGAACCACAATAAATCACGGTGCAATGCACAAGCAACATGATGCAATACATGTCATGATATGCGAGATGTGATATGCAATGCATATGCGTGCTTCGGAAGGAAAGATGATGAAAAAGGTATCAACTTGGCAAACCAAGTATGCCGCTGGAAAGATGAGATGATTTCGGTTGAAATCGATATGTTCAGAGCAATGTTCAGAGCAGGTTATCAACATGCTACAGGAACTTATAATAGCAAAATAAGGCATGGCATGAATCTACTCAAAGCATAGATCAAAAGTCCCTTACTGACCATAAGCCAAAAAGGATCAGAAAATATGATGGCACCCACGTAAACATAGCAAGTTTCGTTAACAGATTCAGCAAACAAAGCATGGCATTGGCATAATTGCAAAGGCACCTTCGTGAGCTTGATGCACTCACTACATAGCATCTCATGATAAACTAAGCATACATCCATCAAGAAGACATGACATAGAAGCTATACATGGCAAGAAACAACATCATAGCATATCCGGATCAACTACAACAACCTCGGCCAAATTGAATAACATGTAAACAATCTGCCAGGAAACATTTTGAAGCAAAAGTAGAGCACGAAAATGACATGCTAGACTACTCCATAATTGCAACCAGGACCATGGATGGATAGAGAATAACCATGTTTTCAAAACACCCTTACTAAAGTATCTCAAATTATGCATGTATCTCTCTGTAGCAATATGTTTACATGGCATCAAAATTACAGCAGAACAGGAACTAAAATGAGCATTATCACGAAGCCTAGTTTGCATGCTTGTGCTAGTCACCACATTGATCACAAAAATACATGGTAAACACCTCTGTAAAGAAGACATAGCACAGTTCAAAACACATTTAGGGACCAAGTCCATAGGATGCACACATCAATCATGGCAAAAATGACAAAAGAGCTCGTGCTGACAAGAATCTGAAACTAACATTATGAAGCCCTCTTCCAACAGCATTTCGGGCATCAAGATGAGCTCAAATGTAAATGACGCAATGGAATGAAATGATGTACTCTTCGAGGCGAACAATTTGACATATTACACGCACGAAATGGAGCTACGAATGCAAAGATGTGATGCGATGAAGATGCAACAATAATTATCACAGAAAAAGACAGACGAAATTCGGGGGGGGGGAGAAGTCAACCGAGACCGGATCTGGATCCGGGTGCGTGAACCGAGGCGAGGCGCGGCTCGCCGGAGATGGAGGAAGGGGCGGCCGGCGGAGCTCCTCCGGGCCGGATCCGGCCTTCCCGCGGCCGGATCTGGCCGGGGCGGCGACGTGGGCGCGGGGCGGCGCCGGGAGGAGCACGGAGGAGAGCC
>NC_041381.1:589726695-589731181 GCF_002162155.2 Triticum dicoccoides
GCGCGGGCCTGGCGCGGCCGGCGGTGATGTGGGCGCGGGCTCGCCCACATGGCAGTCCCTGATTCGCTGGGGGCGCGGCGGCGGACGCGTCCGGCTCCGTCCGGACGTGTCCGGCGGCGCGGAGAGGGATTTTTTTTAGGGTTTGCCCGTGAATTTCGGAGGGGGAGGCATATATATAGGTAGAGGGAGCTAGGAGTGTCCAAATGAGGTGCGGTTTTCGCCCACACGATCGTGATCCGACCACGGAGAGCATGGAAGTGACTTAGATGGGTTATTGGGCTGTTTTGGAGGGGTGTTGGGCTGCAACACAAAAGAGGCCTTTGCGGGAGTGCGGTTAACCGTTGGAGTACCAAACGAGCTCCAAATGACCCGAAACTTGACAGGTGGTCTACCGGTGCTATACTATTGCCACTTGGCAAGGCTCGGCCCATTCCGAGAACGTTCAACACCCGAACACGAAAGAAGACAAGAGGGGTGCGCCGGTGCATGTGGGAGTGTCGGATTGCGAAACGGACAACGGGGAAAATGCTCGGATGCATGAGACGAACACGTATGCAAATGAGATGCACATGATGACAAGATATGATATGCATGACATGAATAAAATGCAAAACAAAAGACAAAACCCAACCACAGAGGGAATAACATATCACATGGCCGAAAATGGCAAGAGTTGGAGTTACAAAGATGGAAAGTTACATCCGGGGTGTTACAACACTCCACCAATACAAGAGGATCTCGTCCCGAGATCTAGGACTGAAAGAACTCCGGATATTCGGAACGGAGGTGATCCTCGCACTCCCAGGTGGCTTCTCGGTCGGAATGGTGTGACCACTTCACTTTCAGGAATTTGATTGACTTGTTGCGAGTCTTGCGCTCGGTTTCTTCAAGAATAGCAACGGGGTGCTCATGATAAGAGAGATCTTCTTGGAGGTCGATTTCCTCGAAGTTGATAGTGCGCTCAGGAGTCTTGAAGCACTTGCGAAGCTGTGACACGTGAAACACATCGTGCACGTTCGCAAAGTTGGATGGAAGCTCAAGTTGATAGGCGAGATCGCCTCTTTTGCCATGATCTTGAAAGGACCCACGTATCTAGGGGCAAGCTTCCCTTTGATACCGAAGCGACGAGTGCCTTTCATTGCAGAGACACGGAGGTAGACATGGTCTTCAATTTCAAAAGCCAAGTCACGGTGATTGCTATCATAGTAACTCTTTTGTCGCGATTGCGCGGCTTTGAGATTCTCAAGAATGACTTTGCACATTTCTTCGGCTTCTGTGATCAAGTCATTGCCAAGAAGTTGGCGTTCACCTGTCTCAGACCAATTGAGAGGAGTACGGCACTTTCTGCCATAGAGAATTTCGAATGGGGCCTTGCCCGAACTCACTTGGAAGCTGTTGTTGTAGGAAAACTCGGCATATGGAAGACAATCTTCCCACTTCATACCGAAAGAGACGACACAAGCCCTGAGCATATCTTCAAGGATTTGATTGACTCGCTCAACTTGGCCACTTGTTTGAGGATGGAAAGTTGTGCTAAAACGAATGTTGGTGCCCATGGCCGTCTGAAAGGAGTCCCAGAACTTAGAAGTGAAGATGCTTCCACAATCTGAAGATATCAATTGTGGAATGCCGTGCAAGGAGACAATTCTGGAGGTGTATAGCTCTGCCAGCTGAGCTGCTGTGATAGATTCTTTGATAGGAAGAAAATGAGCCACTTTGGTAAGCTTATCAATGACAACGAAGATAGCATCATTTCCACGCTTGGACTTAGGAAAACCAGTCACGAAGTCCATCTCGATATGGTCAAACTTCCATTCCGGAATAGCAAGAGGTTGGAGGAGACCAGCTGGTCGTTGGTGTTCTGCTTTCACTCTTCTGCAGACATCACATTCATTCACGAATTGAGCAATCTCTCGCTTCATTCGAGTCCACCAATATGACTGCTTGAGGTCATGGTACATCTTTGTACTTCCAGGATGAATGGATAGGAGGGAATTGTGTGCCTCATTCATGATGACTTTTCTCAGATCACCTTTTGGAACCACAATTCGATCCTCGAAGAAAATAGTATCTTTGGCATCCAAGCGATAGCACTTGTATTTTGGAATGCCCTTGTCAATACCATGTTTCACCTTCTTCACCATGGTATCCAGGAGTTGTGCCTCACGAATTTGATCTTCCAAAGTAGGAGAGACTATGAGGTTGGCAAGAAAGCCTTGAGGAACAACTTGAAGATTCAGCTTGCGGAAGGCTTCACAGAGATCCGGTTGAAACGGCTTGAGAATTAGACTGTTGCAATAAGCCTTTCTGCTCAGAGCATCTGCAATCACATTTGCCTTGCCAGGAGTATATTCGATACTCGGATTGTATTCTTGAATCATTTCGACCCATCGAGTTTGCCTGAGATTAAGGTTGGGTTGAGTGAAGATATACTTGAGACTCTTGTGATCGGTGAAAATGTCCACTTGCCTTCCCAATAAGAGATGTCTCCATGTTATCAATGCATGGACAACTGCCGCCAACTCAAGATCGTGAGTGGGGTAGTTCTTCTTGTTGGGCTTCAACTGACGAGAGGTATAGGCCACAACTTTTTTCTCTTGCATCAACACAGCACCGAGACCTTGAAGGGAAGCATCACAGAAAACTTCGAATGGCTTGGATTCATCAGGAGGAGTCAAGACAGGAGCTGTGACTAGCTTCTCTTTGAGGGTGTTAAAAGCGACGTCACACTCAGGCGTCCAGACATACTTGACATGCTTCTGGAGGAGGTTGGAAAGAGGCTTTGCAATCTTAGAGAAGTTCTCAACGAATCTTCGGCAATAGCTTGCAAGACCGAGAAAACTGCGGAGCTGCTTGACATTCTGAGGAGGTTCCCAATTCACAACTGCAGACACCTTCGCCGGATTAATAGCAATGCCCTTGGCAGAGATGATATGGCCAAGGTAAAGAACTTCATCAAGCCAGAACTCACATTTGGAAAACTTCACATAGAATTGATGCTCTCTGAGCTTGTCGAGCACCAATCGCAAATGTTTGGCATGATCCTGCTTATTCTTGGAGAAGACCAAAATATCATCGAGATACACCAGAACAAATTCATTGGTGTAGGGGTTGAAGATAAAGTTCATCATCCGAGAGAACGTTGGAGGAGCATTGACAAGGCCGAAAGACATGACAGTATACTCATAAGAACCATAGCTTGTTCTAAATGTTGTCTTGGGAATATCTTGTTCATGAATGCGAATCTGATGATAACCCATACGAAGGTCAAGCTTGGAGAAAACTTTAGCACCTTTGAGTTGCTCGAAAAGCTCATTGATGTTGGGAAGTGGGTACTTGTTCTTGATTGTCTTCTTGTTCAATGGACGGTAATCGACACAAAGTCGGTTCGTGCCATCCTTCTTCTGGACAAAAATAACTCCACAACCCCATGGGGAAGAACTCTGTCTGATCAAACCCAGACGCTCTTATTCATCGAGCTGCTTCTTCAATTCCTTCAGCTCCTTGGGTCCAAGCTTGTATGGACGCTTGCAAACGGGTTCTGTTCCAGGCTCAAGATCAATAACGAACTCGACTGGCAGATGAGGAGGCATACCCGGAAGCTCTTCTGGAAAGACATCTTGGTACTCACAAACGACTGGAATTTGAGAAATAGCATCCAATTCGCCCTTCTCATTGAGAGAAAACAACTGAATGGTTTCATCATGAGCGGCATAGATGATAACATCCTCAGAAGGGTGTGTCAATTGAATTTGCCTGGCAGCACAATCAAGATGAGCTTGTGCTTAGAAAGCCAGTCCATCCCGAGAATTAGATCAATATCAGAGTCGCCAAGAACAACTGGAGAAGACAGAAATTTATAGTCGCCCATCTTGATGGAAACATGTGACGCCCGGGTAATTAAGCTACAGTAATCCTCACTAATGATGCCACGTCACCTTTGTCACTATAGTTAATCTCGGGTTAGTTCAAAAACCGGTTCGAATTTCAAATACAAAATCGAGCAAACAATAAAAGTTTTCAAATATTAAAATTTAAATGTTCGGAGTGAACCAAATAATACATAGGTAATTATGGAGGTGAAACCACATTTTTATAAAATGTTTAAATGCTCAAAGGAAAATAAAACAGCAGCAAAAGAAATTAATTAAATGCCTTTTGTGTTTTGTAAAATATTAAACTATATTAATTAGGGATGAAGCATTTTGTGGTTGTGGCTTAATTTGTAAGAACAATTTAGGTGCCACTTTGGTATTTACTAAAACAAAAAAATAAACTGCAACTAAAATAAAACAGAAAAGGTAAAGTAAATAAAAAGTAAAAACAAAACAAAAGAGAGTGGGGGAGGAAACCCCACTGGCCCAACTGGGCCAGCCCCTCCCCACCTGGCCCCCCTCACACCTGGCCCAGCCCCCTCCCCTGGCCCGGCCCAGCCGGCCGGCCACTTATCCACCTCTTCCCCCGGTCGGGAACCCTAGCCGCAACC
>NC_041381.1:589731814-589737298 GCF_002162155.2 Triticum dicoccoides
CGGCTCCTCGTCGGGCCCCCCTCCGCCACGCCGGCGCGGGATCGGGCGGGCGCCCGCGCCCGCGTCCCCCTGGGTTGCGCCCGAACGGGCCACCCCGCACGCCCGCACGCCCGTTTGGCCCCCTGGGGCCTATGACATTGGGGCCCCACCCCCCACAGAACTTTTAAATAAAAAGAAAAGGAAAATGAGATTTATATAAATAAAAAAATGAATAAAAACTAATTAATTAATTAATTAATCAATTAGTTAAGTAAATAATTAATCTAATTAATCCTGATTAATTAACCTAATTAACTACTGTTAATTAAACTTAATTAGGTTAATTAGTTAACAGTGTATGACGAACGGGACCCACCTGTCAGGGTTGACTCAGTCAACCCCTGTTGACTGCTGACGTCAGCATGACATCATGCTGACGTCATAAATACATTTTTTCGAATTAATTAAATAAATAATTAAATTCCAAAATTGTTAAAATATTTTAAAAATCATATCTTTTAATTCGTAACTCGGATTAAAATATTTTCAACATGAAAGTTGCTCAGAACGACGAGACGAATCCGGATACGCAACCCGTTCGTCCGCCACACACCCCTAACATATCAAACTCGCAACTTTCCCCTCCGGCTTCTCTGCCTGAAAACACGGAACACCGGGAATACTTTCCCGGACGATTTCCCCCTTCGCCAGCATCACCCCATACTGCGTTAGAACACACCTAGCACCGCTCTTTGTCATGTCTTGCGTCGTCTTGCTTATGTTTGCACTGTATTTATTGTTTCTTCCCCCTCTTCTCTTCGGTAGACTACGAGACCGACGCTGCTGCTGCCCAGTTCGACTACGGAGTTGACGACCCCTCTCTCTTGCCAGAGCAACCAGGCAAGCCCCCCCTTTGATCACCAGATATCGCCTACTCTTCTCTATACTGCTTGCATTAGAGTAGTGTAGCATGTTACTGCTTTTCGTTAATCCTATTCTGATGCATAGCCTGTCATTGCTGCTACAGTCATTGATACCTTACCCGCAATCCTAAATGCTTAGTATAGGATGCTAGTGTTCCATCAGTGGCCCTACACTCTTGTCCGTCTGCCATGCTATACTACTGGGCTGTGATCACTTCGGGAGGTGATCACGGGCATATACTATATACTTTACACTGTTACATTACCTGTGATACTGTTCGGAGTTGGGGGCTGAAAGGGCAGGTGGCTCCATCCCGGTAGAGGTGGGCCTGGGTTCCCGACGGCCCCCGACTGTTACTTGGTGGCGGAGCGACAGGGCAGGTTGAGACCACCTAGGAGACAGGTGGGCCTGGCCCTGTTCGGCGTTCGCGGATACTTAACACGCTTAACGAGATCTTGGTATTTGATCTGACTTGGCTACGAGCCTATACGCACTAACCATCTACGCGGGAGTAGTTATGGGTATCCCGACGTTGTGGTATCAGCCGAAGCACTTCAGACGTCAGCGACGGAGCGGCGCGCGCCGAATTGGACTGGAACGCCACTAGGCTAGGTCTGCTTTCGGTCGCCCTCGCAACGTGCAGGTGTGCTATGGGCGATGGGCCCAGACCCCTGTGCGCTTAGGTTTAGACCGGCGTGCTGGCCTCTCTGTTTTGCCTAGGTGGGGCTGCGACGTGTTGATCTTCCGAGGCCGGGCATGACCCAGGAAAGTGTGTCCGGCCAAATGGGATCGAGCGTGTTGGGTTATGTGGTGCACCCCTGCAGGGAAGTTAATCTATTCGAATAGCCGTGATCTTCGGTAACAGGACGACTTGGAGTTGTACCTTGACCTTATGACAACTAGAACCGGATACTTAATAAAACACACCCTTCCAAGTTCCACAGACAACCCGGTGATCGCTTTTCTACAGGGGGACGAGGAGAGGATCGCCGGGTAGGATTATGCTATGCGATGCGACTGGAGATGCGACTGGAGATGCTACTTGGAGATGCTACTTGGAGGACTTCAATCTACTCTCTTCTACATGCTGCAAGACGGAGGCTGCCAGAAGCATAGTCTTCGACAGGATTAGCTGTCCCCCTCTTATTCTGGCATTCTGCAGTTCAGTCCACCGATATGGCCCTTTACACATATACCCATGCATATGTAGTATAGTTCCTTGCTTGCGAGTACTTTGGATGAGTACACACGGTTGCTTTCTCCCCCCTTTTTCCCCCTTTCCTTTCTTTCTGGTTGTCGCAACCAGATGCTGGAGCCCTAGAGCCAGACGCCACCATCGACGATGATTCCTACTACACTGGAGGTGCCTACTACTACGTGCAGGCCGCTGACGACGACAAGGAGTAGTTTAGGAGGATCTGTATCCCAGTTTGTGCTAGCCTTCTTAAGGGCAAACTTGTTTAACTTATGTCTGTACTCAGATATTGTTGCTTCCGCTGACTCGTCTATGATCGAGCACTTGTATTCGAGCCCTCGAGGCCCCTGGCTTGTATTATGATGCTTGTATGACTTATTTTATTTGTAGAGTTGTGTTGTGATATCTTCCCGTGAGTCCCTGATCTTGATCGTACACATTTGCGTGCATGATTAGTGTACGATTGAATCGGGGGCGTCACAAGTTGGTATCAGAGCCGACTGCCTGTAGGAATCCCCCTTCCAACTCCTTGGCCGAAGTCGAGTCTAGACTTTACAAAACTTTTACTAACATGGCTGTGCGGCCCCTGGGCCCACGTCGCCATTGGGTGGTACTAGGATCTTTTACTCCTCGACCTTTACTCTGGGACTCTGACATCTCTTCTATTCGGGTTAAATGAATTTTACTAAATCTAACATTAGGATCTCGTTATCATTTTCACCCGGAGAGCCCCTTATTACTGATGATCGTCTGCTGCACCAGAAGACCCTGAAGATACTCTCCGCTGTTAACCCGAGAACTTGTGTTCATCGCGTTTGCAATTCACCTTCCACCGCAAACCCTTATGGATAACTACTTGCATTTGTTATTCTTACATTCATCCCCAGTGCTCTTGTTATTACAAGATACCCTGAAAAACTCGTCGTGGTTTCGATAATCCCTTGAGCTTACTGCCTTGCTGTTCTTGTCACTTGAATACCCCTACGGTTAATTCTCGCATTTATCGAGTATCCGCCCATCCCCCAGTTGTTCATGTGTTACACAAAAGTCTTCGAAATACCACCCAATATTCCGGAAATCCTCAGCAACCTATTGCTCTGGAATTTCTTGTTTGCTTTCATTATGATTAATCCCATAAGTATAGAAATCTTATTGACATTCCTTGTCATTATCATTTTGAGTCTGTTGACTCAATATGTTGCGGATACACGCAATCATCATTGATCCTTATAAATTACCTTTCCGGCTGAGCTTCCATTCTTTTAACTAGAATTGGTTCTCGACCAATCCAATTGTCGTTGATCGTACCCTAAGGCTATTCAACTTATCCATCCCTAATCAGAGCATTGCTTCTGATCCCTTGATTTGAAAATCATAATTCCTTTGCATTTGACAATTGAGTTAGTCAGTTGTTTCTATAATCTGATCTCCTTGCATTCTTCTTCCTCTATTTGAGTATCGATACTCGTATCAGATCCTTTGTGGACCATCAAGTCCTTTGTTGGATTGTTATCCGACAGTGTCCTTCACATTTGATCACCTTGTGAGTTCTTCCCCTGATACATAATGCCTTTGTTAAGTTGTATCCTCTGCTTGGCCAACCATGCTCTGCTTTCGGGCTTGTGTTATTTACTCTTGAAACTTGAGGTATATGTTTCTAAGAAGCCCCTATGGGTTGAACATATGCCTTCTCTAAACCGTGTGAACCCGAAAGTTTTCACGAGTCATACTTATCTGGTATTGCACCAGGTAAAACTTTCAACAACTAATGTCATCTTTGAAATACGAGAGGTGAATGGAAGATTATGCATTGAGGAAGTGGGAGTCGACCTTGAACTTTGTGTTCATACCCATGGACGTGATGTATATCCTATCATGGAAGCTTCTTGTAATAAAAACTATTTCCTTGATAACTAACATATGGTATCTGTGAATTGATCCGTTGCAACCGTGGTTCCGACCATATTTTCTTCTTGATTCCATTTCTCGGACAAGTTAGAGTACTTGTCATCTGTAGAGCATTACCCTAGTCCAACCTCTACTTTGATTTGTCGTCGAGTATTACCCCCCTGGTATCTCGAGATTATCATGGAACTGCATAACTTCTTATGAGTTCTTCATCAAGTGCTACCTTCCAACTAATTCCAATTTTTCACGGGCTCTGAGTTATTATACACTCAAAGACACCGGTAACTGAACCGAGTCCGCACTACGGTTCAACAACTCTTCAGTAAGCTTCTATAAGTATGAGTTTGTACCCGATCATGCCATTCCTAGCCTGTTTGGCTATATCATTGTAGTGATGATTTTAACTGTGCTACCCGGTCCTTCTTCTCGAAGCACAATTTGCGACGATAGCTAAGCTTACGTCGATTTTCCTCGTCATACCCTTTCACCTTAAACAACAAGCTTGGTTTCGAGTTTGTGTTGTACCCTTGGTTCCAATAACCTTTCACTTCATCATTACTTTGACTTGATGTCGTCGCCGATCGATTACATCTTCATGAACTCTCGCGACAAAGGTGTCGTGATCATCAACATTCTGAGCTCATCCAGGATATCAATTAAATTTGTGATGAGAAATACCATCCTTGCCCCTCGATGATTGTGTTATCATCGACGACATTCTTGCCTTTCCCCAACACAAACTTGTTCATGTTTTGTGTTATACCTTGAGTTCCTTGCTATCCAGCCTTTGTTCTTCTTTATCTTGGAGTATTACCATCCTTTATGTCAAGAATGTTCTGAGATTTGTTCCACCTCTTGAGAATTCTTGGCATAGAAATACTTCTCACCATCACCATTCTTTATTGGTCCCTGTGTTAATTCCAACAAGTGAACGGTGTTGTTTGGATTCTTTCCTTCTAGCAACCCTATTTTTTTGGAAGTTAATGGTCGAAAGTTCATTCTTAGGCTATTGACTATTGAATCACCATTCTGACATTGGTCGTGCAACCCAACCCATATTTCGGGCGCATCTTTCAACCAATGTTTAATTGTGTATGTTTTCCTCGAGCATACTTCCTTATATCATTTGATCTGACCAATGTTATCTCCTTGTTCACTTAATTGTGGAAATCCATCTTTTGGGAATCTCGGTGAATTGCCGTTGAGTTCACCAGACACCTCCTTGTCCTCTCCTTGGGTTAATGATGGACTCTTGATAACGGAAAACACTTCATAGTTCATTTCCCCGAGAATCTTACATTGTCATCTCGTCAATTTGCGTTGCACCTTTTCTTCTCAGGTATCCTAAGTCTGAGGTATCCTGACACCAATCGGATCTGAATCTCGGTCAGATATGAGGGTTGGGACACCTTTCCAAGAGTTATGATGTTGATCCTTTGATGACCCGCTAACATGATGTCATGCCTAGCACCCCCCCC
>NC_041381.1:589737999-589739597 GCF_002162155.2 Triticum dicoccoides
CTAAATAGTTTTCTACTTTATATCCTGTCATGGATATCTTGCTCTGCTTGTCCTTGGGAAGGATATACCCTTGAATTATGTGTTTTAACACAATTTCCTTTCCATTGTTCTATTTAATCTGATATTCATATTTTCCTTTCCATTGTTGTGTTTGTCATTCTTGTGATCTATATAATCTAAGCAGTAAAGATTCACTGCTTATGTAAACCCCTCGATGTATAATTGGTCAGTAAGACCCTGTTACGATTGTTGATGATATTCCGGTAACCACCGATGGACGAGAACTTCGCCTATTGGCCCGCCTCGTTCAACGAGCAGGAAAATGGTTCTCTTCGTCCCTCGCCCTTGGTATCGACGTTGTTGCCGACTTAATCGACAGGCTACCCTCTGACATGCCTTGCTTGCATGATCGCGCAAGACGTCTCCGCCCTTCCTATTTTTAACCCACATGGTGGGCCCATAACCCACAGTTCCACAGGATCGAGACCTGACTCTCCTGTACACCCCCTGTTCCCAAAGTTATTCCTCACGCGTGGCCTCGTGTGTAATTCACGAGCCACCTTCCGATGAGATCATCAATCTGGTATCAGACGCAATACTTATTCCCATTGCTCTGAACCCCTTTCACACTTCGCTTCAGGCAACGAACGATTGCCTATGCGCTTGAAACTTCTATTTTGCACCTTCTTGCTTTGCTCTCGATATTGTCTTGAATTTCAATTCGAGAGTTACTTTCCGCCACCTTCCTCGTTGTTGTCTACCAAATAATCTACCCTGCAGAGATCCATTCTTCGGTATACCCCCTTAATCTTTCGTTAGTACGATGAAATTTCCGAAGAAAGGATGATGACTTCATCATGATGACCTAAAGCAGAGAAAGGAAGACATCAATATAATGGGTCGACCTCTTCGAGAAGAGCAACCAAGACTGAGAAGATTCGTTAGGATTTCGTAACCAGACCTTCCCCCTTATACCCCCTCTCAAATCTCAGGACGAGATTTCTTGTAGTGGAGGAGAATTGTGACGCCCGGGTAATTAAGCTACAGTAATCCCCACTAATGATGCCACGTCACCTTTGTCACTGTAGTTAATCTCGGGTTAGTTCAAAAACCGGTTCAAATTTCAAATACAAAATCGAGCAAACAATAAAAGTTTTCAAATATTAAAATTTAAATGTTCGGAGTGAACCAAATAATACATAGGTAATTATGGAGGTGAAACCACATTTTTATAAAATGTTTAAATGCTCAAAGGAAAATAAAACAGCAGCAAAAGAAATTAATTAAATGCCTTTTGTGTTTTGTAAAATATTAAACTATATTAATTAGGGATGAAGCATTTTGTGGTTGTGGCTTAATTTGTAAGAACAATTTAGGTGCCAGTTTGGTATTTACTAAAACAAAAAAATAAACTGCAACTAAAATAAAACAGAAAAGGTAAAGTAAATAAAAAGTAAAAATAAAACAAAAGAGAGTGGGGGAGGAAACCCCAGTGGCCCAACTGGGCCAGCCCCTCCCCACCTGGCCCCCCTCACACCTGGCCCAGCCCCCTCCCCTGGCCCGGCCCAGCCGGCCGGCCACTTATCCACCTCTTCCCC
>NC_041381.1:589739687-589740207 GCF_002162155.2 Triticum dicoccoides
GGGCACCCGCCACCGCGGGATCGTCCCCGACCTCCCCCGCCTCACCGGACCCCCTCCCCGACGCCGGCGGCCGCCTCCCCGACTCCCTCCTCGCCGGTCGCCTCCAAGCTCCACCGCGCCCGCTGTTGGGTTTCGTAGTAATTTCAAAAATTTTCCTACGCGCACACAGGATCATGTGATGCATAGCAACGAGAGGAGAGTGTTGTCTACGTACCCAACGCAGACCGACTGCGGAAGCGATGACACGACGTAGAGGAAGTAGTCGTACGTCTTCACGATCCAACCGATCAAGCACCGAAACTACGGCACCTCCGAGTTCGAGCACACGTTCAGCTCGATGACGATCCCCGGACTCCGATCCAGCAAAGTGTCGGGGAAGAGTTTCGTCAGCACGACGGCGTGGTGACGATCTTGATGAACTACAGCAGCAGGGCTTCGCCTAAACTCCGCTACAGTATTATCGAGGAATATGGTGGCAGGGGGCACCGCACACGGCTAAGGAATCGATCACGTGGATCAA
>NC_041381.1:589740416-589748760 GCF_002162155.2 Triticum dicoccoides
AGCCCCGCCACCGCCGAAGCCCCACCGGGGACCGCCTCGCCGGCTCCTCGTCGGGCCCCCCTCCGCCACGCCGGCGCGGGATCGGGCGGGTGCCCACGCCCGCGTCCCCCTGGGTTGCGCCCGAACGGGCCACCCCGCACGCCCGCACGCCCGTTTGGCCCCCTGGGGCCTATGACATTGGGGCCCCACCCCCCACAGAACTTTTAAATAAAAAGAAAAGTAAAATGAGATTTATATAAATAAAAAAATGAATAAAAACTAATTAATTAATTAATTAATTAATTAATTAAGTAAATAATTAATCTAATTAATCCTGATTAATTAACCTAATAACTAATTAACCTAATTAACTATTGTTAATTAAACTTAATTAGGTTAATTAGTTAACAGTGTATGACGAACGGGACCCACCTGTCAGGGTTGACTCAGTCAACCCCTGTTGACTGCTGACGTCAGCATGACATCATGCTGACGTCATAAATACATTTTTTCGAATTAATTAAATAAATAATTAAATTCCAAAATTGTTAAAATCTTTTAAAAATCATATCTTTTAATCCGTAACTCGGATTAAAATATTTTCAACATGAAAGTTGCTCAGAACGACGAGACGAATCCGGATACGCAACCTGTTCGTCCGCCACACACCCCTAACATATCAAACTCGCAACTTTCCCCTCCGGCTCCTCTGCCTGAAAACACGGAACACCGGGAATACTTTCCCGGACGATTTCCCCCTTCGCCAGCATCACCCCATACTACGTTAGAACACACCTAGCACCGCTCTTTGTCATGTCTTGCGTCGTCTTGCTTATGTTTGCACTGTATTTATTGTTTCTTCCCCCTCTTCTCTTCGGTAGACTACGAGACCGACGCTGCTGCTGCCCAGTTCGACTACGGAGTTGACGACCCCTCTCTCTTGCCAGAGCAACCAGGCAAGCCCCCCCTTTGATCACCAGATATCGCCTACTCTTCTCTATACTGCTTGCATTAGAGTAGTGTAGCATGTTACTGCTTTCCGTTAATCCTATTCTGATGCATAGCCTGTCATTGCTGCTACAGTCATTGATACCTTACCCGCAATCCTAAATGCTTAGTATAGGATGCTAGTGTTCCATCAGTAGCCCTACACTCTTGTCCGTCTGCCATGCTATACTACTGGGCTGTGATCACTTCGGGAGGTGATCACGGGCATATACTATATACTTTACACTGTTACATTACCTGTGATACTGTTCGGAGTTGGGGGCTGAAAGGGCAGGTGGCTCCATCCCGGTAGAGGTGGGCCTGGGTTCCCGACGGCCCCCGACTGTTACTTGGTGGCGGAGCGACAGGGCAGGTTGAGACCACCTAGGAGACAGGTGGGCCTGGCCCTGTTCGGCGTTCGCGGATACTTAACACGCTTAACGAGATCTTGGTATTTGATCTGAGTTGGCTATGAGCCTATACGCACTAACCATCTACGCGGGAGTAGTTATGGGTATCCCGACGTCGTGGTATCAGCCGAAGCACTTCAGACGTCAGCGACGGAGCGGCCCGCGCCGAATTGGACTGGAACGCCACTAGGCTAGGTCTGCTTTCGGCCGCCCTCGCAACGTGCAGGTGTGCTATGGGCGATGGGCCCAGACCCCTGTGCGCTTAGGTTTAGACCGGCGTGCTGGCCTCTCTGTTTTGCCTAGGTGGGGCTGCGACGTGTTGATCTTCCGAGGCCGGGCATGACCCAGGAAAGTGTGTCCGGCCAAATGGGATCGAGCGTGTTGGGTTATGTGGTGCACCCCTGCAGGAAAGTTAATCTATTCGAATAGCCGTGATCTTCGGTAACAGGACGACTTGGAGTTGTACCTTGACCTTATGACAACTAGAACCGGATACTTAATAAAACACACCCTTCCAAGTTCCACAGACAACCCGGTGATCACTTTTCTACAGGGGGACGAGGAGAGGATCGCCGGGTAGGATTATGCTATGCGATGCGACTGGAGATGCGACTGGAGATGCTACTTGGAGATGCTACTTGGAGGACTTCAATCTACTCTCTTCTACATGCTGCAAGACGGAGGCTGCCAGAAGCGTAGTCTTCGACAGGATTAGCTGTCCCCCTATTATTCTGGCATTCTGCAGTTCAGTCCACCGATATGGCCCTTTACACATATACCCATGCATATGTAGTATAGTTCCTTGCTTGCGAGTACTTTGGATGAGTACTCACGGTTGCTTTCTCCCCCCTTTTTCCCCCTTTCCTTTCTTTCTGGTTGTCGCAACCAGATGCTGGAGCCCTAGAGCCAGACGCCACCGTCGACGATGATTCCTACTACACTGGAGGTGCCTACTACTACGTGCAGGCTGCTGACGACGACAAGGAGTAGTTTAGGAGGATCCCAGGCAGGAGGCCTGCGCCTCTTTCGATCTGTATCCCAGTTTGTGCTAGCCTTCTTAAGGCAAACTTGTTTAACTTATGTCTGTACTCAGATATTGTTGCTTCCGCTGACTCGTCTATGATCGAGCACTTGTATTCGAGCCCTCGAGGCCCCTGGCTTGTATTATGATGCTTGTATGACTTATTTTATTTGTAGAGTTGTGTTGTGATATCTTCCCGTGAGTCCCTGATCTTGATCGTACACATTTGCGTGCATGATTAGTGTACGATTGAATCGGGGGCGTCACAAAACATCCGGAACCATGGAGCTTGCGTTCATGAATTTACCCGGAGAGACAACTGATAACGGTCTAGGCAAATCTTGAAAAACCATCTCATGCTTAGATGAAAAAGGTCTTGAGATGAAACTATGCGATGCACCAGTATCAAATAAGACTTTTGTAGGAATATCATTAATAGGAAGATTACCGATGATCACATCTGAAGAATCCTCTGTCTGAGCTGCATTCATCATGTTCACCTTTGCAGACTTTGGATTATGCTTGACCACTGCATTGCTTGAAGATCTCACAGGAGGAGGAGGAGGAAGGCGCCTTTGATTGATGCATTTGTTCGTGTAGTGACCTTTCTGCTGGCACTTGTTGCAAGTCACTTCTGAGAGCGGACGATGATAAGGAGCATTCGACTTTGAAGCTTGAGGCTGAGACTTGTTCTGATAGCTTGGATTGGGTGGGTGGGAAGATCCACGACCACCTGAGTTCTTCTGCTGGTAAGGCTGACGAAACGGAGGAGGAGGCAGGTAGAACTTCTGCTGCTTAGCTGCCACTTGTGAGGAAGAAGAAGATTGCACTGCATCTCTGATTCTCTTCTTATAAGCCTCACACTTGAGCTGAGCACCTTCTTGCTTGAGTGCCATATGGTAGAATTGATCAAACTGAGTAGGCTCAATAAGAACAAGAGCTAACTGCAGATCCTCTCTAAGGCCACCTCTGAATTGATAGATCATACTTTTCTCATCTGGAACATCTTGCTTAGTAAAGCGAGCAAGTTTCTGAAACTGCTTGTTGTATTCGTACACTGACATGTTGCCTTGCTTGAGATTGCGGAACTCCTCACGCTTGCTCTCAACAACACTTGTAGGAATATGGTGAGCTTTAAAGTCCCGACAGAAATCAGTCCAAGTAATCGCTCGACCACCTCTGGAATCCTTGTATTGCTGGAACCAATCAGCTGCCTGATCCTTGAGCTGAAAAGAAGCGAACTTGACATAGTCCTCAGGCCTGACATTGCTGCATTCAAAATGCTTGTTGATATCCACGAGCCAATCATCGGCGTCTATGGCCTCGACACAATAGCTGAAAGACTTTGGCTGATTTGCCAGGAACTGGTTGAGGGTAGGAAATAGAGGCTGATGATTGAACTGCCCTTGACCTTGATTCCCTTGGTTGCCTTGGCCTTGGTTGCGCTCTTGCATGAGCTGGATCATCATATGAGCATGGGAATTAGAGGCTGCCATCAAAGCTTGCCATGCCTCCGGAGGCGGAGGTGGAGGTGGAGGGTTCACCTGACTCCCATCATTGCAATCCGGATTCTGACGCGTTGGCGGAGCCATCCTGAAGAGGGTGACATCCGTTAGCATCTTGATAGACAGATAGACAAGTTGAATCAACGGATAGAAATTGCAACATATAGTCTTCACAATAAACATTCGAACAAGGATGAATGAATGAATTCCAAAGTAAACGTCACACGTCCATACAGGTGAGAAGCCACTTGAATAGAGATTGATGAATGTAATAAACAAGGTACAACTGGAACAAATACGTGGTAAGGATTACCCAATCGCAAACCAAATATCTGTGGGAAGAAATGCTAGAGCTACTTGAATCCCACCTATAAACTCCCGAAACTTTCTGGTTATGCAATCAGGTGTTGGGGATACAGGGGAAGCAATATATCTCACCCAAACTAACAATCCCTACATCCAGCTGTATCCATCCGTCAACACATAACCAAGAAACCTTCGGAAATCGTGTACCTCGACCTTCGAAAAGCATCCGTTATACGAGTTATGGCAATACTCCCGAGCTCGCCCCAGTACTGGGTTATCGGGGTTATCTCACCAACAACTGTACAAAAGAGATTTTCGATGTCGGCAAAGCTCAAGTATTCCAGAACTGCAACGATAAAATTGTGACGACAACACCTCGGAGCTCAACTCCCCGAGACACTGCCACAACCCCTAAATGTCAGGAGGCACCAAGAACAATGTTCTCGTCACAAAACCATCGAAACGATTCCAAGATACCCGTGTGATCCTAAAAAAAATTAGTGAAAATTTGAGAAGAGGATAGTCAAAACATCTACGTCAGGAGACCTCACCAGAGCGACGAAGGGACTGAGGAGTAAAAAGAATCCTACTCTCCGATATATATAATCCTAAGACTCAAAACATTTTTGTTCTAGACTCAACATCGCCAGCAAACAATCAAGCAGGGGGCTCCTAAGTCGGGGATGGCTCTGATTACCAACTTGTAACACCCACGATGCGGCTATATCTCCCACGTGTCGAAGCACGACTTAGAGGCATAACCGCATAGTAGTTTTGTCGCAAGAAGGGTCATCTTCACACAATCCCATGTAATGAACAAGAATGGGGTAAAGAGAGTTGGCTTACAATCGCCACTTCACACAATACATAATTTAAGATCATACATCATTCAACTACACTCATAGACCGACTACGGTCAAGTTCAACTGAAAAGAAGACAACCCCAAATGCTAGATCCCCGATCATCCCGACTGGGCTCCACTACTAATCATCTGGAAACGATACATAGTAACAACCAAGGGCCTCATCAAATTCCCACTTCAACTCAGTTGCGCCTTCTGCACCAGTATCCTCGGCACCTGCATCTGTTTTGGTAGAATTTGTGAGTCACGGGGACTCAGCAATCTCACACCCGCGAGATCAAGACTATTTAAGCTCAAAGGTAGGTAAGGGGTAATATGGTGGAGCTGCGGCAAGCACTAAGCATATATGGTGGCTAACATACGCAAGTGAGAGCGAGAAGAGAAGCAACGCGTCGGTCGAGAAGCTAGAAGCGATCAAGAAGTGATCCTGAAACTACTTATGTCAAGCATAACTCAAACCGTGTTCACTTCCCGAACTCCGCCGAGAAGCGACCATCACGGCTACACACACGGTTGATGCATTTTACTGAAGTCAAGTGTCAAGTTATCTACAACCAAACATTAACAAATTCCCATCTGCCTCATAACCGCGGGCACGGCTTTCGAAAGATTATATACCCTGCAGGGGTGTCCCAACTCAGCCCATCACAAGCTCTCACGGTCAACGAAGGAATAGACCTTCTCCCGGGAAGACCCGATCAGTCTCGGAATCCCGGTTCGCAAAACATTTCGACAATGGTAAAACAAGACCAGCAAAGCCGCCCGAAGTGCCGACAAATCCCGATAGGAGCTGCACATATCTCGTTCTCAGGGCACACCGGATGAGCCAGACGTCGGGTTGGCATAGACCCTGGTTGCCCAAGGGGCGTCGGACATCGCTCAGGTTGGACCAACACTCGAAGGAGCACTGGCCCGGGGGGGTAAATAAAGATGACCCTTGGGCTCGCGAAAACCCAAGGGAAAAGGGCTTAGGTGGCAAATGGTAAAACCAAGTTTGGGCCTTGCTGGAGGAGTTTTATTCAAAGCGAACTTTTAAGGGGGTCCCATAAATCACCCAACCGTGTAAGGAACGCAAAATCAAGGAACATAACACCGGTATGACGGAAACTAGGGCGGCAAGAGTGGAACAAGTCACCAGGCATAAGGCCGAGCCTTCCACCCTTTACCAAGTATATAAGGTGTATTAATTTAAACAGGAGATATTGTGATAACCCAAAATATCTGTGTTCCGACCAGGAACAAACTTCATCTTCACCTGCAACTAACAACGCTATAAGAGGGGCTGAGCAAAAGCGATGACATAGCCAAACAATGGTTGCTAAGACAGGTTGGTTAGAGGGTTGACATGGCAACAGGTAGGCATGGTAAACAAAGGCAGGTATAGCTAACATAGCGATAGAGCGAGTACTAGCAAGCAAAGATAGAAGTGATATCGAAGGTATGGTCATCTTGCCTGCAAGGTTCTCAGAGTTGTCGAAGGCTGGATCCTCGTAAGCGTACTCAACAGGTTCCTCGTGCACATAATCTTCTCCCGGCTCTACCTAAAGCAAGAACACAAGCAAAGGAACCACAATAAATCACGGTGCAATGCACAAGCAACATGATGCAATACATGTCATGATATGCGAGATGTGATATGCAATGCATATGCGTGCTTCAGAAGGAAAGATGATGAACAAGGCATCAACTTGGCAAACCAAGTATGCCGCTGGAAAGATGAGATGATTTCGGTTGAAATCGATATAAGGATCACCGGGAACGGATGCACGGTTTACAAATGGCAAGCAAAACAAGAATGGCACAAAGCTGCGTTTAACAGCACGAAGCTACTTAGCATGCAACAAGAAACTATGCTACAGCACCCCAACATAAAAACAAAACATATGGCAATGATCTACAGGAGATGCTTTACAAAAGAGGAACACTGAGCTATGGCTAAATCACATTCTAACGGGTTCAAACAAGCATGGAGAAAGTGCAAAAAATATTAGGTTGGACATGGCATAAACAACATCACGAAGTAATGTTCAGAGCAGGTTATCAACATGCTACAGGAACTTATAATAGAAAAATAAGGCATGGCATGAATCTACTCAAAGCATAGATCAAAAGTCCCTTACTGACCATAAGCCAAAAAGGATCAGAAAATATGATGGCACCCACGTAAACATAGCAAGTTTCGTTAACAGATTCAGCAAACAAAGCATGGCATTGGCATAATTGCAAAGGCACCTTCGTGACCTCGATGCACTCACTACAGAGCATCTCATGATAAACTAAGCATACATCCATCAAGAAGATATGACATAGAAGCTATACATGGCAAGAAACAACATCATAGCATATCCGGATCAACTACAACAACCTCGGCCAAATTGAATAACATGTAAACAATCTGCCAGGAAACATTTTGAAGCAAAAGTAGAGCACGAAAATGACATGCTAGACTACTCCATAATTGCAACCAGGACCATGGATGGATAGAGAATAACCATGTTTCCAAAACACCCTTACTGAAGTATCTCAAATTATGCATGTATCTCTCTGTAGCAACATGTTTACATGGCATCAAAATTACAGCAGAACAGGAACTAAAATCAGCATTATCACGAAGCCTAGTTTGCATGCTTGTGCTAGTCACCACATTGATCACAAAAATACATGGTAAGCACCTCTGTAAAGAAGACATAGCCTAGTTCAAAACACATTTAGGGACCAAGTCCATAGGATGCACACATCAATCATGGCAAAAATGACAAAAGAGCTCGTGCTGACAAGAATCTGAAACTAACATTATGAAGCCCTCTTCCAACAGCATTTCGGGCATCAAGATGAGCCCAAATGTAAATGACGCAATTGAATTAAGTGATGTACTCTTCGAGGCGAACAATTTGACATATTACACGCATGAAACGGAGCTACAGATGCGAAGATGTGATGCAATGAAGATGCAACAATAATTATCACAGAAAAAGACTTGGACGAAATTCGGGGGGGAGAAGTCAACCGAGACCGGATCTGGATCCGAGGCGCGCGAACCGAGGCGATGCGCGGATCGCCGGAGATGGAGGAAGGGGCGGCCGGCGGAGCTCCTCCGGGCCGGATCCGGCCTTCCCGCGGCCGGATCTGGCCGGGGCGGCGACGTGGGCGCGGGGCGGCGCCGGGAGGAGCGCGGAGGAGAGCCGGCGTCGGCGGGCGCGCGGGGCCGGGCGGCGAGGCGGAGGACGGCGGCGATGCGGCGGCGCGGGAGATCCGCGGCGGCGGCGCTGCGGG
>NC_041381.1:589749169-589785581 GCF_002162155.2 Triticum dicoccoides
GACGGGCCTCGCGCGGGCCTGGCGCGGCCGGCGGCGATGTGGGCGCGGGCTCGCCCACGTGGCAGTCCCTGATTCGCTGGAGGCGCGGCAGCGGACGCGTCCGGCTCCGTCCGGACGTGTCCGGCGGCGCGGAGAGGGATTTTTTTTAGGGTTTGCCCGTGAATTTCGGAGGGGGAGGTATATATATAGGTAGAGGGAGCTAGGAGTGTCCAAATGAGGTGCGGTTTTCGCCCACACGATCGTGATCCGACGACGGAGAGCATGGAAGTGACTTAGATGGGTTATTGGGCTGTTTTGGAGGGGTGTTGGGCTGCAACACAAAAGAGGCCTTTGCGGGAGTGCGGTTAACCGTTGGAGTACCAAACGAGCTCCAAATGACCCGAAACTTGACAGGTGGTCTACCGGTGCTATACCAGGGCCACTTGGCAAGGCTCGGCCCATTCCGAGAACGTTCAACACCCGCACACGAAAGAAGACAAGAGGGGTGTGCCGGTGCATGTGGGAGTGTCGGATTGCGAAACGGACAACGGGGAAAATGCTCGGATGCATGAGACGAACACGTATGCAAATGAGATGCACATGATGACAAGATATGATATGCATGACATGAATAAAATGCAAAACAAAAGACAAAACCCAACCACAGAGGGAATAACATATCACATGGCCGAAAATGGCAAGAGTTGGAGTTACAAAGATGGAAAGTTACATCCGGGGTGTTACAACTGTAGCACCATACTCTCCGTGCGCTGTGGACCTAGTTCTATTAACATTGATCTCACCATTCATTCTCGAACGGACAGTCGAAAAAGCAGTACAGTGTTACATATAGGAGTAGTTTACATGTGCACAACATCATTTGTTATTGTCATATCTTACTACACTAGCAACAAGATTGTGTAGTACTGACGTATGAACCACTGCACATGCCTAGTAGTAGGAGCATTGTGTATGTTCAAGTGGCTGCCGTGTTTTGCACTCCTCCGTCGTAAGAGTGGAAACACTTGTTGTAATCATTTTTTTCTTTAGAAAAACAGTGGACACGCTCTACCATGCGGATCCTCCTCCAGCCATGCACTAAATTACTCACTTTCACCGACGTGTGGGACAGCCAGCACCTGGGTCCACCAGCCATGCACTAAATTACTCCATAGTAGAGTGACGGTAGACTGCCTCGATCGAAGCACCGCAGTAATGCTCAATGATCTGTCAAATCACAAAACCCCCTCCTTTCCAGCAGTAAGTTGGACGGATGAAGCAACCATCATTTCACTCTTCCCTCTCAGCTTCATCTCTTGAAGAAAACCCCCACTCGCTTCGCTTCTCCCTCATCTTGTTCCTCCTTTCACTCTTCTCTCTCAACTTCCTCTCTTGGATGGACGCTAGAGCACCGGCCGACGTGATGTCTATAGCTCTGGCCAAAACCGTCGAGGCTCATGGTACGAAGAAGCGCAAGCACCCCGCCGAGACTACCGCAGACAAGCTCAAAGCCATCGCCTTGTCCAAGCCTCCCTCTCCGGGATACATCATTAAGCAAGTCCAGGTAATGTCTCTTGTTGACGATCTTTTTCTCGATCTTGATCGTGTTTTTTCATCTAACACGCAGTACTAGTACTAGTAGTACAACTTTCTGGGTGATCTTGCATGTGATTTTAGTGTGCCAAATGACGGTTCTAAATTCCTCTTTTGGCCAAAACATGCGAGAGGTTGACACTGATTTCTTATAGATTATTTTCAACTACTCCCTATGTCCCAAATTTTGTCTAGATACGGATGTATGATACATCCGTATCTAGACAAATCTAAGACAAGAATTTTGGGACGGAGAGAGTAATTTATGAACATCAATGCTACCTTTGAAGAGGGTATATTTGCCTCAGTAACTTCTGTTATGGATATTGCAAGTAATGCCTCTGTTCTCATGCCTTTGAACACATGTTCTAGTGTCTTTCTTCACTCATTTCTGTGCGTATATGTAGTCATATATGGAGTATAATATCTAAAATCATCTTATATTTCTGAACGGAGGTAGTAATAAAATATGGTTTCTGTTTGAATTAGAACCAGGTCCGCGATGGAGATGAAGTTCTCAAGGTCATGTCGTGTGAACTGGAAGACCTGATGATGAGTTCTATTGTTGAACTATCCAGTTGTTGTGTCCTTTTTGCCACATGTCCTGAACTAGTGTTTTCCTGTAGCTTTGTTGTCAGGCGTGTTCTCGAGGTTGTACTTGACCACAACAATTTCCTGGCTGTGCCTTCGATTACGAAGGGTGTGGTTCTTGTAAAGCTTCCCAATAAATCTGATGCGGCCTGTCTTCATCATCATGTTTATGAGTGGAAAGACCACTCTATTAGGTTCTCCAAGGTTGACAAGATGGTGATGGTGCATGTAGACATCTCACATGAAGTCATGGCCTAGTCAGTTATGCGGGGTTCATCCCGTAGGTCGGTGGCAAGAAATAGTCTGCAGAGTTTAGTTAGTGCAACTTTGCTTGTCTGTAGTAAGTACTATTGTTCAGTACTTGATTTGTGTTTGTGAACCATGTATTGTTTATTAGTACTGCCGCTTTGGTGTGTGGTCAATCCTGAGAACGGTCTATGTTAATGTCTGTCCACTCAATTCAATCTGTATATTTTGAAGTATCCAGATCATATTTTTTGTGAGGACGGTTTATCAATTATGGTTACACTCAATATTTGTATGCATTGCAGGGTTTATCGCACCCACCAGGATTTCCGGTCCCATGGATGTTCGGTCCATACGATTTGTCACGACCTTTGGACTATCCTGCTTGTGGGAGTAGGCGGGGCCCCTGCATGCCATGCGTAGTTGGACGATCAATCTTCTGTTTAGTACTTCAACATAGTGATTTCCTGGTAAGGATTCACTCGTGTCACATCAAGTAAATCTTATTGATTTACTGTCTAAATCTTATTGATTTAATGCCATGTTTTCTTTCTTTTCCTGCAATTTTACAATGCATGTTTTGCCATGTGACATTCATCACAAAATAAACCGTTTGGTTTGCTCTACGATGGCTATTTTTGCAGGTTTCACTTATTATGTCATCTCAGTAACGAAGGCACTGTCCATCACTTATATTACTGGAAACAATTGGATCAGTCTGTTGTCTGAGTACAAGCTGAATCCCTATGATGAACTGCAGTTTGGATTAACAAAAACGCCACAATTAGTCCTTCTCGCATTAAAAAGAAATGAAGAAAAAACTGGATCACGGTCACGGATCCTAGTCAAGTTAGAAAGCTGATCATAGCAGACCAGACATGATTGCCGCTATCTCGCACATCGGTACCACCTTCAGCAACGGATCGAGCACCGGAAGTTGCTCTAGCACTGACAGCGGTAGCAGCTCAGTCTGATCCAGCTGAGGATTGGGCACCGACCGCGTCAGCGGATCAGTCTGATCTACCGGAGTATCAGGCATCGACACCGGCACCTACTCCAACACCGGCACCAGCTCTACAAGGAGCACCATCTCTGGCAGCAGCAGCGGCTTTGGCACCTGCACCAACACTTGCACTTGCATCTGCTCCGGCCCGTGCAGTTGCACCGGCAACAGACTGGGCTGCAGTTCGCACTTCATATACCAAAGTCCTTACAAAAACTGACATGTCCACCTTCTTGGTAAGCATGTCCGCCCAAGTGCTTCGTTCTTTTTTCTTTCCATGTTGTTTCACATGATTCACTGTGTTGATCTAACTATTTGGGTATGTCTTCTTGTTTGCTAACAGAGAATTCCTATAGCAACGAGGGAGTCATTCAACAATCCGGGCGACTGCGGCCAAGTTTCTCTTACCGTGCGCAGCCTTGGTGTGAAAGAACCTTCTCAATATACCGTAAGTACAAAGGATGGTCGCATGATGATTGATGCTAAAGGATGGTCAAGGTTCAAATCTAAATCATATCTTGCGGTAGGGGATGATGTCAAAATCGAACTTTCTCAGCAAGGAGAGCTGGTCCAAATCAACTTTGAAATTCTTCAGTAGCAGCATGCAATTGCCGAACTGATCTATACTCCGAGAGATTTTGATGTAATAATCTGGCATGGTGAAACTAGTGTCCTGTGTGTATAAGTAGTACGACAATATTATTTATCACATGGTATATCATTGATAGAATTGCAACTCTGGTTGCTGGTTAGGAACTGTCGCTCGATTTCATTCCAACAACTGTCGTGCTTTATTCAATTTTGTGTATTCGCCTTGCGACAGCATCTAAAACCAGCGCCGTACCGAGCCCTTGCAATATGAAAAGCGCTGAGGTAGAACACATGGGCCCCCAAACATGCAGCGTCGGCCTGCGGCCCAAAGTCCAGAACCATGAGCCTATCTGAGTATTATATTCTCAGCTGAACCCCCATAAAAAAGCTGAACCCCAATAATGCCCGTGCGTTGCAGAGGGAGTATATTTTCGGCAAGGTGAGCCTGTCTGTGATATAAAAGATTTGTATATTTCTTTACAGAGGGAGTATCTCTCTGTCAAAATATATATTTATGTGTAACTAGTTACTCCTGTCTTTCTACTTCCTTTCGCTGATATGTGGGGCAACCGGCAACGGGGTCCACGTGCCATATGCACAAATTAGAGTGCACAACTTCACGGTAGACACACCCCGGTCGTAGCACGGCAGTAATGCCCAGTAAGCCGTCAAATCACAACCCCCCCCCTTTCCAGGTTTAGCAGAAGCTGGACGGACGAAGCGGCAATATTTCACTGGGCCTGAATCCCCTTCTCCCTCGTCTGCTTGTTCAGAGAAAAACCCCTCTCGGCGATTGCATAGGGTTTTCTCATGGAGAACCAGATACGAATTCTTCATCCATCCCCGATAAATCCAAGTCCCTTGGTCGCAGGTAATCCTAGGATGGCAGCCGCCGCTGTTGATGCATTTTTCTTCCTACTGAATCTAGTGTGTTTCATTTGCAGTGCCCAAAGTGCGAGTACCCTACAGGTTTCTGCGCCCTCGGCGAGACGCCACACTTGTTCCTTCTCATCCTAACACAACATTTTGAAACACGCACAATATGTTCCTAGAATCCTCTTTTCTATCCGGGAGGGTGGGGTTTTTTGAACATGCTGTGTTCTCATATTATTTTTCCTATAGTGTATTATTTGCTCTGCCAGAACACATGTACTCAAGATGTTCGGCCTTACCATAACTGAATACACTAGTTTAATGGTCACAGTGAAGACAAGCCATGGATATAAGTTCCGAGTTGGGTTCATGAACCAAGAAGATCGCTGCTTTTTTATGGCTGAACTTGGATAAACTTTCTCAAGTGTTACGGACTGAAAGTTGGCGCATGAATGTTGATGGAAATAGCAGAACTTGGTCTCATCTTCACTGTAATCTTCCACCCCGACGTCGTTCCAATTGTTCATCCATGTTAGTTTTGTATCTGGTTCTTGCTTGTTGCCTTGATTACTTCTTAATCCACCTATTCTGTCTAACTAATCACAATTTAACTTTAGAAGTAGCAATGAACCTCTCACGAAGATGCTACTTCTAACTAATATTTTCTTATAATTGGTGGCACGTGTAGGTTTTTTCAGACTTAAGCAGTCTGCTCGTTTGTTACTCTGTAATAACTCGGCTGTTACTGATGGCACTGAATTGACTGGATCGACATCCACAAGTTCCTACACTTTATTGATCGTCTTGAGGTCCTTGTGGGGCGTTTCAATGGTGGAAGGCCATGTGGGATATGTGTGCCACTGCTGCACTCGTTGAACAGGTCGAACTGTGTCGAGAAACTTATGGTACAAGATATTTTATGTTATATATGTTGTTCATAAACTATTGCTTATACACAGTTTTACAACTGTGATCTTCTTGAAACAGGAACTGCCCAGTTCTATTGTTCCTATACAGATGCCTGACCATGGTCGGGTCAGACTTGCGCTTGGTCACAACATGATGTTTATGTCGACCTACTCAATTCCCCTTGGACCTCTTACCGTCGATGTCCTCCACGCGCTTTGGTGCGCTCGCCACGGTGTCGCCCTCTCGTGTTGTCAACATGGTCAACAAACAACAGGAATTGGCAGAAGTACGTGGAGAGGATGACAATAGGGGCCCACCACGTCAGCGTATGGAAAAATAAAATGCTTCCTCCTAGTGTTTTCCTGACATCTGGGACCCAGACATTGTGAGCGTATATAGTCAATACACAAGAGAACAGCACAAGATCGGCTGACACCTGGGACGTAGCTACTCGAGCAGTATTTTTTTGGTATTGTTGAGACAGAGCAGGGTTTGAACTGGGATGTGGCCCGTCTAGCCCAGGCTTATATTTTATGTTCACCACGTGACCAGCTGATACGTCTCCAACGTATCTACTTTTCCAAACACTTTTGCCCTTGTTTTGGACTCTAACTTGTATGATTTGAATGAAACTAACCCGGACTGACGTTGTTTTCAGCAGAACTGCCATGATGTTGTTTTATGTGTAGAAAACAAAAGTTCTCGGAATGACCTGCAAATCCATGGAGGCAAGTTTTGGAAAATATAAAAATATTGGCAAAAGAATCAAGACCAGGGGGCCCACACCCTGTCCATGAGGGTGGGGGTGCACCCCCCTATCTTGTGGGCCTCCTGAGGCTCCGCCGACCTCAACTCCAACTCCATATATTCCGTCTCACGGAGAAAAAAATCAGAGGGAAAGTTTCATCACATTTTACGATACGGAGCCGCCGCCAAGCCCTAATCTCTCTCGGGAGGGCTGATCTGGAGTCCGTTCGGGGCTCCGGAGAGGGGGATTCGTCACCGTCGTCATCATCAACCATCCTCCATCACCAATCTCATGATGCTCACCGCCATGCGTGAGTAATTCCATCGTAGGCTTGCTGGACGGTGATGGGTTGGATGAGATTTACCATGTAATCAAGTTAGTTTTGTTAGGGTTTGATCCCTAGTATCCACTTTGTTCTGAGATTGATGTTGCTATGACTTTGCTATGCTTAATGCTTGTCACTAGGGCCCGAGTGCCATGATTTCAGATCTGAACCTATTATGTTTTCATGAATATATGTGTGTTCTTGATCCTATCTTGCAAGTCTATAGTCACCTATTATGTGTTATGATCCGACAACCCCGAAGTGACAATAATCGGGATACTTCTCAGTGATGACCGTAGTTTGAGGAGTTCATGTATTCACTATGTGTTAATGCTTTGGTCCAGTTCTCTATTAAAGGGAGGCCTTAATATCCCTTAGTTTCCACTAGGACCCTGCTGTCATGGGAGGGTAGGACAAAAGATGTCATGCAAGTTCTTTTCCATAAGTACGTATGACTATATTCGGAATACATGCCTACATTACATTGATGAATTGGAGCTAGTTCTGTGTCACCCTATGTTATAGCTATTACATGAGGAATCGCAACCGACATAATTATCCATCACTGATCCAATGCCTACGAGCTTTTCACATCTTGTGTTTCGCTTATTTACTTTTCCGTTGCTACTGTTACAATTACTACAAAACTATTATCTTTACTTTTGCCACTGTTACCTTTATTATCATACTACTTTGCTACTAAATACTTTGTTGTAGATACTAAGTTATCCAGGTGTGGTTGAATTGATAACTCAACTGCTAATACTCAATAATATTCTTTGGCTCCCCTTGTGTCGAATCAATAAATTTGGGTTGAATACTTTACCCTCGAAAGCTGTTGCGATCCCCTACACTTGTGGGTTATCAAGACTAATTTTTGGCGCCGTTGCCGGGGAGCATAGCTCTATTCTCTGAGTCACTTGGGATTTATATCTGCTGATCATTATGAAGAACTTGAAAGATGCAAAAACTAAAATTTACCCCTCAACTACGAGGGGAGGTAAGGATCTGCCATCTAGCTCTGCACTAGATTCTCCTTCTGTTATGAATAAGCTTGCGACACCTAAACTTGCTACTACTATGAATTCTGATATGTCGCATGTTATTGATGATGCCACTTCTGCTATGCATGATACTTATGATGAAACTACTTCTATGCTTGATACTACTGTGCTATTAGGTGAATTTCTTGATGAACAACTTACTAAGGCTAGGGAGAATGAAATTATTGAAAATGAAATTATTGATGAAAGTGATGATGAAGGTTCTCCTCCTAATTATGAATTGCCTGTTGTTCCTAAGGGTTATGTTATGGATGAAGAAACTGCTAGAGATTTTCTTGCTTGCAATGATAGATCAGATCTGAAGAAATTGTTAGCTAAGCTGAAACAAAAGACTCTAAATACTAGAATGAAACATGTCCCTGCTTTTTCCACTTCGCCTATCTTTGTCACTGATAAGGATTATGAATTCTCTGTTGATCCTGAGATTATTACTTCAGTTGAATCCGATCCTTTCTATGGCACTGAATCTGAAACTGTTGTAGCACATCTCACCAAGTTAAATGATATAGCCACCCTGTTTACTAATGATGAGAAGTCTCGCTATTATTATATCCTTAAGATATTTCCGTTCTCATTAAAGGATGATGCTAAGACTTGGTTTAATTCTCTTGATCCTGGTTGTGTTCGTAGTCCCCAGGATATGATTTATTACTTCTCTGCTAAATATTTCCCTGCTCATAAGAAACAAGTTGCCTTGCGGGGAATATATAACTTTGTGCAAATCGAAGAAGAGAGTCTCCCACAAGCTTGGGGGAGGCTTATCCGATTACTTAATGCTTTGCCTGATCATCCTCTAAGAAAAATGAAATACTTGATATCTTTTATAATGGACTAACCGATGCTTCCAAGGACTACTTGGATAGTTGTGCTGGTTGTGTTTTCAGGGAAAGAACAGTCGACCAAGCTGAATTATTATTGAACAATATGTTGACAAATGAAAATAATTGGACTCTTCCTGAGCTAATTCCTGAGGAAATTCCTGAACCAATTGAGCTAACTCCTGAGCCTATTCGTAAACCCACTCTGAAGAAGAGAGGTGTTCTATTTCTCAGTCCTAAAGATATGCAAGAGGCAAAGAAATCAATGAAAGAAAAAGGTATAAAAGTTGGAGATGTTAAGAATTTACCACCTATTGAAGAAATACATGGCCTTAATATACCACCTGTCGAAGAACCACATTGTCTTGATAACCCGACATAGGTAGTAAAGGTAAATTCTCTCTATAGATATGATAAAGTTGAAATTCCCTCTACTAAATTTCATAGCCCATGCTTAGATGAATTTGATGACTTTATGGATAAACAAGCAAATTTCAATGATTATGTTAGTAGGCAATTGAAAAATAATGCTTATATGATTGGATGCTTGAGTGACTATATGGCTAGAGTTAAAGGTGGACTTAAACTCGCTAGTAAACATGTCTCTATGGTTGCCACTCAAGATGAACAAGTGCTTAAAGCTCAAAATGATTTGCTCGATGAATTAAATAATAAAAATGACTTTGCTGTTAGAGTGGCTACTAGAACTGGTAGAATGCCTTAGGAACCTTTGTATCCTGAAGGCCACCCTAAGAGGATTGAACAAGATTCTTAGAATAATAATCTAGATGCTCCTAGTTCCTCTAAGAAGAAGAAAAAGAAAAATGATAGGACTTTGCATGCTTCTAGTGAACCTAATGTAGAAATACCTGAGAATCCTAATGATACTTCTATCTCTGATGCTGAAACAAAATCAGGTGATGAACATGAACCTAGTGATAATGTTAATGATAATGTTCATGTTGATGCTCAACCTAGCAAAAATAATGATATAGAAATTGAACATGTTGTTGGTCTTGATAACCCACAATCAAGAAATGAACGTTATGATAAGAGAGATTTTGTTGCTAGGAAACATGGTAAGGAAAGAGAACCATGGGTTCAGAAACCCATGCCCTTTCCTCCTAAACCATCCAAGACAAACGATGATGAGGACTTTGAGCGCTTTGCTGAAATGATTAGACCTATTTTCTTACGCATGCGCTTAACCGATATGCTTAAAACAAAACCATATGCTAAATATGTGAAAGATATCATTACAAATAAGAGGAAAATACCTGAAGCTGAAATCTCCACCATGCTTGACAATTATACCTTTAAGGGTGGAATACCTAAGAAACTTGGTGATCCCGGAGTACCCACTATACCATGCTCCATCAAAAGAAACTATGTTAAAACTGCTTTATGTGATCTTGGAGCTGGTGTTAGTGTTATGTCTCTCTCTTTATACCGTAGACTTGAATTAAGTAAGTTGCCACCCACTGAGATATCCTTGCAAATGGCTGACAAATAAACTGCTATACCTATTGACATTTGTGAGGACGTGCCTGTTGTTGTTGCAAATGTTACTATCTTAATAGACTTTGTCATTCTTGATATTCCTCAGGACGACAGTATGTCGATTATCCTTGGTAGACCCTTTTTAAATACTGTAGGTGTTGTTATTGATTGGAACAAAGGCTATGTCACATTTCATGTTAATGGAAATGAGCATATGGTACACTTTCCGAGGAAACAACCTCAAGTTCACAGGATAAATTCTATTGGGGAAGTTTCAACTATCATTATTGGAGGTTTTGAATTTCCTCTCCCTACTGTCAAGAAAAAGTATGATATTCTTATTGTTGGGGATGTTCATATCCCCGTTGAGGTACCCTAGTGTCACTTCGAAATTTCTCTGGTTCCGTGTTATTCAGAATGAGTTTGTTAACAAGACTTGATCAACCTTGTTAGTGGATTCATTTTGATGACCATGAGATGGATGAAACTAGAAGGCACAACTTTCTGTACCCTCTTTTTACTTTCTATTATTTAAAATAAATAAAGCAAAAATAGTATTATCTGCCTGTTTTCTGAATTATCCATGCAATAAAAAATATATCCTGAAAATAAAAGTGCTCCAAATGCCCTGCAAATTTAGTATGATTTTTTATGGAATATTTGAGGATTTTAGGCACTGAAAACACTGCAGGGGGGCCTGCCACCTGGCCACGAGGGTGGAGGGTGCGCCCACACCCCCTGGGCGCGCCCCCCTGTCTCATGGGCCCCTGGTGGACCCCCTCCACTTATGCCAGCACCCACACACTCCATCTTCTTCCCAAAAAAATCCCCATCCATCTCAAGCACGAGTTCTAGCTCATTTTGCTGCGATTTTCGATCTCCTTGCTCAAAGCTCCATTCACAAAACTACTTCGGGAGATTGTTGCTTGGTATGTGAGTCCTCCATTGGTCCAATTAGTTTTTGTTCTAGTGCTTTATTCATTGCAATTTTTTGCTGCATAGGTGACCATGTTCTTGAGCTTGCATGTCAAATTTATGAGGTCCCAAGTAATTCTAATGCATGATATAGGCTCTAGGCACTTGTAGGAGTAGTTGCTACCAATCTTGTTTAGTTTTATTCACTTTTATTTTGAAGTTACTAAAATTTCAGAAATTTTTCAGAAAAAGAATTATGTCTAGGAGAATGTACCAAGGTGGTTCCTCAGTAAAGAAAGGACCTAGGATTGCTATACGTGAGCAAGACGATGAACTACCGACGGATGCAGAAGTATGAGCTTGTGAGTGGCCATCAGAAGAGTTTATGATAAATGCAGGCATTAAGGATGAATTTGATACATATGTGCGTAATGCCGATCTTGAGGACTTCATGCAAGATAAGTGTCCTCAGTACTACTATCTAACTGATCCGTTCGTGAGAAGTTTAAATTTTCATCTTCGTGTAATTCTCAAAGTGTCCTGTTTGATATTTATGATCAATCTTATACCATGGACTTAGAAGATTTTACAACTGCTTGCAAACTTCCGCAGTGGGGCAATGTTAATGATCCCCACAAATCTGAATTTAGAGACTTTCTTGCTAGTATTACTATGGGAGAATCTAGGGATATAGCACAAGCTACCATAGGGAGCATTCATTTTCCTGCTATACATTATTTTGCTCTATTCATCGATAGATGCATTAACGGTAAAGATGAAGCATGTCATATGTGTGTCCCTGATCTTTGTGTCCTCAAGAGTGTTGTGTTAGGTTATAAAGATTATAACTTGGGGGCAATAGTTGCACGTAGGTTGCATAAAAATGGTAGAGCTGGAGATTTATTTGGAGGAATTTATGCGACCCGTGTGGCAAATTATCTTGGTATAGCCCCACGAGAGGGGGATATGATGTTACCTCCTGCTTATTTAGATTATGACGCTATGGTCCAACATCAATTTCTTAAGAGGAATGAACAATTCCTCCAGTATCGACTAATCTTTGACAGGCATAGCATTGTCCATGTTACTCTTCTTGCTCCTTTCCTTTTTTATTACCAGGCAAAAGGAAGATATGTTGTTACTAGGGAGGAAGTAGCTGAACACGAGGGGAGAGCGGAGGCGGCTCGCCAACATGCCGCAGCTCAAGAGGCATTTGCTGCTGCATCTCAGTACGACCCCAGTTACAACTACGGATATCAGCCAGGCTATCCTTGGCATTAGACCAACTTAGGCCAAAAGCCTAAGCTTGGGGGAGTACGTATTTCTCACCGACTTTACATTCATGTTCACACACTATTCTAGTCGTCGGTGCTCATACTCTTTCATTGTATTATCCATGCTAGTTTAATTTTCTTTTTCTATCTTTCTTCTTTTGTGTTTGATAAACCTTAAGAAAAACCAAAAAAAATAGTTAGTTTAATTTCCATGCTTGTAGTAGAAATTAAAATGAAAACCCAAAAAGATTTCTCGTTCTCCTTTTACTTGTTGGGAGCTTTCCCGTGTAAATAGTTTTATTTTCTTTTCTTTCCTTTGGGAGTCGAGAGTAGAAGACCATATTGAAAATGTTTAGTGGCTCTCATATGCATGATTGTTTATTTAACTTAGAGCCCATATTACTTTGTCTTCTCTCTTGAGTTGAATGCTTGCAGATTCTAGCTTAGTCCAATGCATGTGCACTATTATTATTATACACATCATTCGGTCGTGCAAGTGAAAGGCAATAATGACGATATATGATGGACCGATTGAGATGAGAAAAGCTCGTATGAAGTCAACCTCTCTTGTTTTTGTAAATATGATGAGTCCATCGTTCCTGATTCAGCTTATTATGAAGTAAACATATTTGCAATGACATTTAGAGATTATAGTTGCTTGTGCCATGCTTGATTAGCTATGAGTTATAATGGTTTACCTTGCGTGCCAACATGTTATTAGAATGATTATGATGTGGTATGATGGTATGGTATCCTCCTTTGAATGAATTGAGTGACTCGACTTGGCACATGTTCACGCATGTAGTTGAAACAAATCAACATAGCCTTCATGATATTTATGTTCATGGTGGATTATATCCTACTCATGCTTGTACTCGGTGTGAATTAATTTTAATGCATGTTTATGACTGTTGTCGTTCTCTCAGTTGGTCGCTTCCTAGTATTTTGCTAGCCTTCACCTATACTAAGCGAGAATACTGCTTGTGCATCCAAACTCCTTAAACCCCAAAGTTGTTCCATATGAGTCCACCATACCTTCCTATATGCGGTATCTACCTGCTGTTCCAAGTAAAATTTGTATGTGCCAAAGTCCAAACCTTCAAATGAAATTCTGTTTTGTATGCTCGAGCAGCTCATGTTTCAACTAGGGTTGCCTTTATCTTCCATGCTAGGTGGGTTATTCTCACGAGGAGTGGACTCCGCTCCTCATTCACGAGAAAGGGCCGGTAACCGGGATGCCCAGTCCCATGATCCAAAAAGATCAAAGCAAATCAATGTAATTAAACAAAACTCCCTCAGGGCTGTTGTTAGTTCGAGGCACTCGTTGTTTCGAGCAAGCCATGGATTGATGCTTGTTGGTTGTGGGGGAGTATAAACTTTTACCATTCTATTTGGGAACTGCCTATAATGCATGTAGTATGGAAGATACAGCCATCTCATAGTTGTTGTGTTGACAGTGAAACTATGCCGCTCAAAATGTTATTCAATCTCTATTTTAAAATCGAGCTCTGTCACCTCTGCAAATCCCTGCTTCCCTCTGCGAAGGGCCTATCTATTTACTTTTATGTTGAGTCATCACCTTCTTATTAAAAAGCACCGGTTGGAGAGCACACTATCATTTGCATTCATTATTATTGATTTATATTGGGTATGACTTGACTGGATCTCTTTTACCATGAATTACAATGTTTAGTCAGTCCTTGACCTTTAAAGGTGCTCTGCATTTATGTTTTGCGGTCTCAGAAAGGGCTAGCGAGATACCATTTTGTTATATCATGTTATGATTGTTTCGAGAAAGTGTTGTCATCCGAGTTTAATTATTATGGCTCGCTAGCTGATTATGCCATTGATATGAGTAATTCTGAGACCGAGGTGTTATTGTGAGTATGGTTAGTTCATAATATTTGTTGAAACCTGAATGCTGGCTTTGCATATTTACAACAACAAGAGCAAATAGAGTTTGTAAAATTTTTTCTTTATCATTTTCAGTTTATCAACTGAATTGCTTGAGGACAAGCAAAGCTTTAAGCTTGGGGAGTTGATACGTCTCCAACGTATCTACTTTTCCAAACACTTTTGCCCTTGTTTTGGACTCTAACTTGCATGATTTGAATGAAACTAACCCGGACTGACGCTGTTTTCAGCAGAACTGCCATGATGTTGTTTTATGTGTAGAAAGCAAAATTTCTCGGAATGACCTGCAAATCCACGGAGGCAAGTTTTGGAAAATATAAAAAATACTGGCAAACGAATCAAGACCAGGGGGCCCACACCCTGTCCACGAGGGTGGTAGGCGCGCCCCCTATCTCGTGGGCCCCCTGAGGCTCCGCCGACCTCAACTCCAACTCCATATATTCCGTCTCGTGGAGAAAAAAATCTGAGGGAAAGTTTCATCACATTTTACGATACGGAGCCGCCGTCAAGCCCTAATCTCTCTCGGGAGGGCTGATCTGGAGTCCGTTCGGGGCTCCAGAGAGGGGGATTCATCGCCGTTGTCATCATCAACCATCCTCCATCACCAATCTCATGATGCTCACCACCGTGCGTGAGTAATTCCATCGTAGGCTTGCTGGACGGTGATGGGTTGGATGAGATTTACAATGTAATCCAGTTAGTTTTGTTAGGGTTTGATCCCTAGTATCCACTATGTTCTGAGATTGATGTTGCTATGACTTTGCTATGCTTAATGCTTGTCACTAGGGCCCGAGTGCCATGATTTCAGATCTGAACCTATTATGTTTTCGTGAATATATGTGTGTTCTTGATCCTATCTTGCAATTCTATAGTCACCTATTATGTGTTATGATCCGACAACCCCGAAGTGACAATAATCGGGTTACTTCTCGGTAATGACCGTAGTTTGAGGAGTTCATGTATTCACTATGTGTTAATGCTTTGGTCTGGTTCTCTATTAAAAGGAGACCTTAATATCCCTTAGTTTCCACTAGGACCCCGCTGCCACGGGAGGGTAGGACAAAAGATGTGATGCAAGTTTTTTTCCATAAGCACGTATGACTATATTCGGAATACATGCCTACATTACATTGGTGAATTGGAGCTAGTTCTGTGTCACCCTATGTTATAGCTATTACATGAGGATTCGCATCTGACATAATTATTGTTGGGGATCGTTGTAGAAATTAAAAAAATTCTACACATCACCAAGATTAATCTATGGAGTAACTAGCAACGAGAGAGAGGGGAGTGCATCTTCATACCCTTGAAGATCGCGAGACGGAAGCATTACAAGAACGTGGATGAAGGAGTCATACTCGAAGCGATTCAAATTGCGGTGGATTCCGATCTTAGCGCCGAACAACGACACCTCCGTGTTCAACACATGTGCAGCCCGGTGACGTCTCCCACGCCTTGATCCAGCAAGGAGGAGGGAGAGGTTGAGGAAGAGGCCTCCAACAGCAGCACGACAGCGTGGTGGTGATGGAGTGGCAGTACTCCGGCAGGGCTTCGCCAAGCTCTTACGGAGGAGGAGAGGTGTTGGGGAGGGGAGGGGCTGCGCCTTGGATGTGGTGCTGCAGCCCTCCACTCGCCCCTCTATTTATAGGAGAAGGGGGAAGGGGCCAGCCCCCTCTAGATGAGATCTAGAGGGGGGGCCAAGGGGAGGGGGCTTGCCCCCCAAGCAAGGGGGGCGCCCCCTTTAGGGTCCCCCCCCAACCCTAGGCGCATGGGCCCAAGGGGGGTGAGGGAGTCCCGGATTAGGGGGTGTCCGGATAGCCGGACTATGACCTTTGGCCGGACTCCCGGATTATGAAGATACAAGATTGAAGACTTCATCCCGTGTCCGGATAGGACTTTCCTTGGCGTGGAAGGCAAGCTTGGCGATACGATATGTAGATCTCCTCCAATTGTAACCAACTTTGTATAACCCTAGCCCTCTTCGATCTCTATATAAACCGGAGAGTTTTAGTCCGTAGGACGAACAACAATCATACCATAGGCTAGCTTCTAGGGTTTAGCCTCTCTAATATCGTGGTAGATCAACTCTTGTACTACCCATATCATAAATATTAATCAAGCAGGAGTAGGGTTTTACCTCCATCGAGAGGGCCCGAACCTGGGTAAAAACATCGTGTCCCTTGTCTTCTGTTACCATCCGCCTAGACACACAGTTCGGGACCCCCTACCCGAGATCCGCCGGTTTTGACACCGACATTGGTGCTTTCATTGAGAGTTCCTCTGTGTCGTCACCGTCAGAAAGGATGCCACACCCCGTCTTTAAAGACGGCGTTGTTGCTAAAGGAGATTTGGCTGTCGGCCAAACTCTCCGGCTAGGCAGGTTTTTGATGACCGCCTGTTCGGCCGCCGCGCCGACGATGACCTCTCGGGTCATCGAAAGCAATCTCCACGTCAGCTTGGAATTTGCCGAGCAGTTAGATCCGATGGAGCTCTCTTCCCTAAACGAGCTCTTGGATCCGCATCACCTCCCTGGGAGTCGCTACAGATTACGGCCAGATTGGGCTTAAACCCGATCAGAGAGAGATTGACTCTCCCCAGGTCACCCACCACGTTGAAGTGGTGGAGGAACAATACGGTGAATCTTCGCCCATCCTAAGGACCAGATGTGTCCGGATTCCCGATCCCTCCAAGCCGGACATCCGTGGAGGGGAGGACGTCGCCCAAGCCGTGAACCTAAAGTCACGCAGCAGGCCTGATTCATTGAATAACATCCAAGAAAACAAGCTTCCGAGTTCGGAGACTCTTTGGCCCTTGAGTCTTATGTCGGGCGAGGTTCCGGATTTAATACCACCCGACCACCCAAATATAAGGGATCTATCCCTAATTCGGCAAGAGCCCAGGGAATCAGTGCATCACTACTGGGCCAGATTCCTCCTGGTTATGAACAGGATACAGGACTGCCACGAGGGAGATGCAATCTCATTCTTCTGCAACAACTGCACAGACACTGGAATCCTTAACGCCATAAGTCGCCGCGAAATTACATGCTTTGCCGACTTGACATCCATAGTACGAAAGTATTATGCGACAGAAAGCGTCCGGAAAACCGAAACAAAATTCTGGGACAAACCGACCCTGAATACAATACCAATCCAAAAAAAGGGCGCATTATCGCCAGGCACCCAGGCCAAATAGCAAAAAACAAAAACCCTCTACAGGGTATGGAACCGTACTGGAGGGATGGCTCAATGGACCCTGTAAAATTCATAATACAGAGGGCGTCACACCAACTCACAGCCTTAGAGCATGTTGGATACTCCGGCAGGTGGCCAAAAGTGGCGAGGAGCTTCTAACTCCAGAATCCACAGAGCACCACCCCACAAACGCCAGTACGGTGTCGACAGTCTTCGAGACTTTCGCATGAAACAATGCGAGGAAGCGAACGCTCTGCAGCCTTACCGAAGTCTACCAAGTAGCAACAATAAACCCATGGAGTGACACGGCTATCACCTTTAACGCCAGTGACGAACCTAAATTCCGGACAGCCCGAGCGCCAGCCGCACTGGTCCTCAGTCCGATAGTGGACGGCTTCCGGCTTACAAAGGTACTCATGGACGGTGGCAGCGGACTAAACCTCATATATGAGGAAACCCTACGCAAAATGGAAATAGACTGGAGCCGCATTGAGCGAAGCAACACAACCTTCAGAGGAATAATGCCCAGTCATGAAGCGTGCTGTTCAGGAAAAATCACACTGGATGTGGTGTTCGGCATGCTGGATAATTACAAATCCGAGGAGGTCACATTTCAAGTGGCCTCGTTCAGCAGCGGATACCACGCTCTGTTAGGGCGAGAAGCATTCACAATTTTTCAAGCTATACCCCATTATGGGTACATGAAGCTCAAAATGCCCGGACCCAATGGAATAATCACTCTTGCCAGTGATCCGGACACAGCGCTCCGCGCCGAAAACAAGACAGCCGCACTAGCCCTCGAGGCATTATCCGAAGCCCTAGCGGCCGAGGAACTAACTGTGTTGCGCTCCATGGTGGACAGGGACGACGTGATACTCGACAAAAGATCCAAATCCACCTCCTTCAAGCCGGCAGACGAAATAGTCAAGTTCCAAGTCCATCCAACGGACACTACAAAAGCGGCCTCCATCGGGGCACAACTGAGCCCTGACGTCGACGCCGCACTAAGAGAATTCCTACGCGAAAATTGGGACATTTTTGCCTGGCACCCTTCAGACATGCCAGGAATCCCACACAAGCTGGCCGAGCACAGCCTGAACATCTTAAAAGGGTTCAAACCCGTTAAGCAGACTCTTCGGCGTTTCTCCGAACCTAAGAGACAAGCCATGGGAGAGGAGCTAGCCAAACTATTGGAAGCCGGATTCATCAGAGATATAAAACATCTGGACTGGCTGGCAAACCTGGTAATGGTACCAAAGAAGGACAAATCCAGGCGCCTATGCGTCGATTTCAAAGACCTAAATAAGGCCTGCCCAGAGGATCCCTTCCCCCTCCCCCGCATTGATCAAATCATTGACGCCACTGCAGGACATGATTCATTGTGTTTCCTCGACGCATACTCTGGCTACCACCAAATCAAGATGGCAGAGTCAGACCAAGCCGCAACGGCATTCATCACCCCATACGGCCCATTCTGCTTCAACACAATGCCCTTCGGGCTCAAAAACGCCGGCGCAACATATCAGCGCATGATTCAAACATGTCTGGCCAACCAGATCGGCAAAACTGTTGAAGCATACGTGGATGACGTGGTCATCAAAACCAAACACGTCGAAACTCTAATAGACGACTTGAGGCTCACGTTTGATAACCTCCGAACATATGACATTAGGCTTAACCCGGAAAAATGCGTTTTCGGCGTACCAGCCGAAAAGCTCCTGGGCTTCATTGTATCCAGTAGAGGAATTGAAGCAAACCCAGCCAAGATCCAAGCTCTATCACAATTGGATATTCCAAAAGATCTCAAGCAAATACAAAAATTGACTGGATGTGTGGTGGCTCTAAGCCGCTTCATCTCCCGCTTGGGGGAAAAGGCACTACCCCTTTACCGCCTCCTCCGGCGCATCGAACACTTCGAGTGGACGGATGCCGCCACGGCCGGACTTGAAGAAATAAAATCCATACTGGCAACAAACCCTGTCCTGGCCGCGCCAAACATCGGCGAACCTATGTTGTTATACATCGCGGCAACTCACCAAGTTGTAAGCGCAGTCCTCGTCATCGAACAAGAAACGGACGGACACAAATTCCCTGTCCAGAAACCAGTGTACTACGTGTCCACTGTCCTCACTCCATGCAAGTCCCGGTACCCGCACTACCAAAAAATAGCATACGCAGTGTTCATGGCGTCCCGGAAGCTACGTCACTACTTGCAAGAGTGTTCGATAACAGTAGCCTCCGAAGTACCTCTTAACGATATCATAAACAACTGCGATGCAATGGGCCGGATTGCCAAATGGGCCATTGAGCTCCTTCCGTTCTACATAACATATAAGCCACGGCGAGCCATCAAGTCACAAGCCTTGGCCGACTTCGTCGCTGAATGGACTGAAGCCGAACTCCCTAAAGAGTATGGCACATATTCCAACTGGACCATGCACTTTGATGGCTCTAAAATGCTGGCGGGTCTGGGGGCTGGCATCGTCCTGACATCCCCAACAGGAGATACAGTCCAATATGTACTCTAGATAATGTATACGGACTCCAACAATGCAGCTGAATACGAGGCCCTTCTATATGGCCTCCGGATGGCAGTCTCCATGGGCATTCAACGCCTAGAGGTGTGTGGGGATTCGAACCTCGCGATATCCCAAATAAATGGAGACTTTGACGCCAAAGATCAAAAATGGCAGCCTATCGCAACGTTGTCCTAAATATGTCAGCCCGGTTCGAAGGACTAGAATTCCACCATATAGCTCGGGAAAATAATCAGGCAGCAGACGTCCTGGCACACATCGGTGCAAAACGCGATGCAGTCCCCCCCAACATTTTCCTGGAAAGCCTATTTAAGCCATCCGTATAGTGGGAAGGGGAATACGGAATTAACAATCCGGACCAGGCCGCATCACCTGACCCCGAACACCCTGACACAACGAAAGACTCCTTCAATGAAGTCACACCCTCATTCCACGTAATAATGGCAGTAATTGCCCCGTGGACAGAACCATTCTTAGCCTACTTAACTAGGCAGGAACTCCCCGAGGACCAAAATGAGGCACGCTGCATAGTGCGGCGATCTAAAGCCTATAAAGTCCACGAAGGAGAGCTTTATAGGAAAAGCACCACCGGAGTCCTTCAAAGGTGTATCTCCGAAGAGGAAGGGCGGAACCTTCTGGCGGAAATTCATGCCGGACTCGGCGGGCACCACGCTGCAGCCTGAGCCCTTGTGAGCAAGGCCTTCCGTACCGGATTCTATTGGCCGACGGCCCGGGCAGACGCTCAGGACTTAGTCCAGCGATGCGTCGGTTGCCAACTATTCGCTAATCAAAGCCACATGCCGCCTACCGCCCTACAAACCATACCCATCACCTGGCCTTTTGCGGTCTGGGGGCTTGACATGGTGGGACCCCTTAAAGGAGGAAACCCCAAGCAAAAATATCTACTGGTCATGGTGGTGAATTCACCAAATGGATAGAGGCCAAGCCCGTTAAGACGGCCGAATCCGGACTGGTGATAGACTTCATATCCGGGGTTGTACACCGTTACGGCGTCCCCCACAGCATCATTACTGACAACGGCACAAACTTTACGGCCGATGAAGTTAAACTCTGGTGCAAAAACATGGGCATTAAGATCGATTACGCTTCAGTCTATCACCCACAAACTAACAGTCAAGTCGAGCGGGCCAACGGTCTAATCATGAGCAGCATCAAACCCAGATTAGTGCGATCCCTTAAGGAATCCAACACGCACTGGGTAGAGGAGCTTGACTCCGTACTCTGGGGGCTACGGACCACGCCAAATCGCACTATCGGATTCACACCATTCTTTATGGTATACGACACAGAGGCAGTCCTGCCCTCCGACATAATTCATGACTCACCTCGCGTGCGCATGTACGAAGAAAGAGAAGCCGAGCTCGATCGGCAGGATAGCTTGGACGCATTGGAAGAGGAGCGCGACGTTGCAAAGGCCCATTCCGCATTCTATCAACAGCAGGCTCGAAGATATCAAAGCAGAGAAGTACGGGCCAAAACTTACAATGTCGGCGAACTAGTTCTACGCCTGTCGGACAAGAAAAAGGACAAACTCAAGCCCAAATGGGAGGGTCCCTTCATAATCGACCAAGTCCTGACTGGTGGAGCGTACCGTCTGTGAAATGCATCAGACAACCGACTCGAGCTGAACCCATGGAACGCAGCACGCCTACGAAGATTCTACGCCTAGCACCGGACTCTGTGTTCGTCTCCTTCCTTTGTCACCTTCCTTTTTTTATTTTAGCTGCCTGGTATTTTTCTCCTCCTTCCTCCCTTCCTTCTTCCAGGCCTTTAGGGGCTTGCTTGCAAGATTTGTTCGCGCATAATTGATGCGCTACCCGCGCTCATTATACCTGGGGGCTTCTTTATCAGAAGCTTATATACACGGGCTTCAGGCCCAAAACATGTGTGACACTTCCGCATGAACCTTTTATGCACCATTATATGCATCGATATGACTTAAGTTTTGGTCAAGCTGGGTTGCCTGGCTCCTGTGCTTACCCCTACGTTCCCGTTTGTACGGCTAGGTGGTAAAGGGAGCACCTCTGCGATTGTTACTGCCGGGTCAGCCGGACGTGTACCTCAGACTGGGTGAAGCCGAAAGCTAGCATTCTTAAGGGAATATTCCGTCGGTGAAATAAAAGATGACTTTTCACTTATTTATTTATCTGCCCCCAGATGCGTTTCTACTTTTTTCGCAGTCCGGACATGCACTTTAGGGCATGCCTCCCAGGGAAAGGAACCCTTAACGGAACTATTCTCCCTGGAAGATGTTTCTTACTAACCATGTAATATAACATAACTAGTTGGGCACTTGTCTGCTAAATCACTTATGACCCCTACGCCTGGTCTCCATGCATGCCCCGGTTCTTACATAACCGAGAGGGTATTCGGACACACTCCGGACTATCCGGTCCAGAGGTTGAAGCGAAAAGGTTTGCACTGACAAATGATCTACAATCCGGCTAGAAGGCATTATACATGTCATTTTAAAATTACATAGTCAATTTGACTGGGTATATTCTTCTTCAATACCATCCAACAGGCTGTCTAATTTACAGTCCTGTTGGGAATACTTGGCGGCCAGCTCTACCTGGCCGTACACTAAACTGACAGGGATCTCTTTCCCGTCGGGCCCCACAGGGCCGACCTTGGCCATATGGTTTGGGTCAGCCTTCGTGTACCGCGTCTTCACCATGGCCCAGGCCTCCCTGGCGCCTTGACGGCAGGCCGATATCTTCCATAATCGAAAGTGCTGTCGCACTCCCTTCAGCTTCTCAGCAAGCTCTCCAAGGCCTTCGGGCATGGAGAGGGATGGCCACAAAGCCTGTACGACGCCCTGCATCGCCTGCCGAACTCGTTCGTGCAGCTGCAACAGCTCGGGAAGAAGGTCCCTCATAGAACCGGGCGTTTCCTCACCCGGCCGACCTGTCAGCATACCTGCGGACATAGCCCTGTCAGTCAACTTCCTTGCCGAACTCTTTTTTGAAGATTCATTTAAGCACTTACTAAAAATGTCGCGCCGAAGTCGCCGATTCTCCTTTACAGAATCAGACAGCTGAGCACGAACATCCTTTAGTTCCTCGCCCAGCTGGGTGTTCGCGTCTTGACGCTTGTTCTTCTCCTGCCTCACCCTCGTCAGCATGCTCTCGCCGGCCTTCAACTGGCGCAGGAGTTGTTGCTTGTCCGGATTCACTCCGGCCCTATCTGCACCGTTATTGTTAGAATTGCACACATGCCGCATGTCTCAGCAGAATTATATTTTGAGGCATATATTACCTGAGGGCGTCCCCTTGGCACTCTCTGAAGCGGCCAGTGCAGACTCAAGTTGGGCCTTGCACTCTTCCAGCTCATGGGACAGTTGCATATTCTTTTTCGTAAGATCCTGCATTTCGTACGATCCTTAAATCAGTTATCTTAACTGTTTCAAGTCTCGGGGGCTACTGATATATAGAACCATCAGATTTATTCACCCGTATGTATTTCACATACTGCTCCGTGGCTCTGGCTAGACCATTTTGAGCGGCACGGAGGTACGCATCTCCCGTATTAAAGGCGTCCAACGCCTCTTGGGAAAAACATGCGTCACGAAGAACAATCCGGCGACGCCTGTGGTTCATGGCACTCTCCACCTCTGAATTGGTGGCAGATAGCCCGTCCGCGTCCTCTGTTGGAGGAACGTCCGGTGCGCGCCCCACGTTCACCTCCGCTTCCGGATCCGGCCTTGAAGCCTGGCCGGTAGATATAGTCCGGCGGGCGCTCTTTTTCCTGAGGAAAGCATGAGCGTTAGCGCGACTCGAGGGCATAAACCTTAGACGTTAAAATTGCGCGCTGTACCGTTGCGCCGGAGTCTCGATCCGGTCCGCACTCCTTTTTATCCCGCCTGGCTTCGACGGCCCTTGTTGGCTACCCACCGCGGGCTCGGCCCTCCGCCGCAAGGATTTCCCCTGCAAAACGAAACAATATCGGTTTATGACAATCAAAATAAGCATGGATGGATCCTCTGAAGAGTACTGGGACTTCGATCTCGGTCACCTTTGAGGCTGGAAGTAGTCCGGGATAATCGGCTGTAATGGCCATTGAGGGAGTTCCGGATTAGGGGGTGTCCGGATGGATGGACTATGACCTTTGGCCGGACTCCCGGACTATGAAGATACAAGATCGAAGACTTCGTCCCGTGTCCGGATAGGACTTTCCTTGGCGTGGAAGGCAAACTTGGCGATTTGATATGAAGATCTCCTCCCATTGTAACCGACTCTGTGTAACCCTAGCCCTCTCCGGTGTCTATATAAACCGGAGAGTTTTAGTCCGTAGGACGAAAAACAATCATACCATAGGCTAGCTTCTAGGGTTTAGCCTCTCTGATCTCGTGGTAGATCAACTCTTGTACTACCCATACCATCAATATTAATCAAGCAGGAGTAGGGTTTTACCTCCACCGAGAGGGCTCGAACCTGGGTAAAAACATCGTGTCCCTTGTCTCCTGTTACCATCCGCCTAGACGCACAGTTCGGGGCCCCCTACCCGAGATCCGCCGGTTTTGACACCGACATTGGTGCTTTCATTGAGAGTTCCTCTGTGTCGTCACCTTTAGGCCTGATGGCTTCTTCGATCATCAACCACGACGCGGTCCAGGGTGAGACTTTTCTCCCCGGACAGATCTTCATATTCGGCGGCTTCGCACTGCGGGCCAATTCACTTGGCCATCTGGAGCAGATCGAAAGCTACGCCCCTGGCAATCAGGTCAGGTTTGGAAGTTTAAACTACACGGCCGACATCCGTGGGGACTTGATCTTCGACGGATTCGAGCCACGGCCGAGCACGCCGCACTGTCACGATGGGAATGATTTAGCTCTGCCGCCAGACAACGCCTAGAGCGTCGCTCAGGTGCCCGCTCCGACCATTAGCTCGGAGCCGACTGCGCCAGTTGGGGCCGGACGGCCGGACGCCACCCCATGAGCCGCAATCTCTACGGCGATAGAGCCGAACACCAGCCTAGTCCTTTGCGAGGCCTATGACTCCAGGGTGCCGGACTCCATTCCGAATTCCGAACCTCCCGCACCTCTTACGATCGAACCCGATTGGGCTCCGATCATGGAGTTCACCGCCACAGACGTCTTTCAGCACTCGCCCTTCAGCGATATCCTGAATTCACTAAAGTCTCTCTCTTTGTCAGGAGAGCCCTGGCCGGACTATGGTCAGCATGGTTGGGATGCGGACGACGAAGAAATTCGAAGCCCACCCACCACCCACTTCGTAGCCACTGTCGATGATTTAACCGACATGCTCGACTTCGACTCCGAAGACATCGACGGTATGGACGCTGATGAAGGAGACGACCAAGAACCAGCACCTATAGGGCACTGGAAAGCCACCTCGTCATATGACATATACATGGTGGACACCCCCAAAGCAGGGGATGGCGATGAAAAAATGGAGGACGACCCCTCCAAGAAGCAACCCAAGCGCCAACGTCAGCGGCGCTGCTCTAAATCCTGCCAAAGCAAAAAGGTGAGTCCGGCACCGAAGATAACAACATGCATGACAGTGCCGAAGACAACCCCCTCCAGCAGGATTCAGCGTAGGAGAACGAAGGAGCCAGCCCTCATGAGAGAGCTGCGGACAGGGAGGTTGAGGACGACAATTATATGCCTCCCTCCGAAGACGAGGCAAGCCTCAACAACGACGAATTCGTAGGATCCCGTCGAACAAGAGCGTTCCAAACATAGGCTTATGGCCACGGCAAGTAGCCTCAAGAAAAAACAGCGGCAGCTTAGAGCTAACCAAGACTTGCTAGCCGACAGATGGACCGAAGTCCTGGCGGCCGAAGAGTATATACTTGAACGCCCCTCCAAGAGCTACCCAAAGCGCAGGCTGCTACCCCAACTTGAGGAGGAAGCAACTAAACCTGCATCACCAGCGTACGATGCGCCCGATCGGCCACCCCATGGCCGCAACAGAGAGGCCTTCCAGCCCTCGACCCAAGCCGCACCCCGGCACGGCTCAAAAAATACCAGAGTGCGGGGAGACGCAACAAACCCGCGAGACATATTGGAGAATAAGGCAAGGCAAACAAGATCGATCTACGGATCGCGTGGGCGCCACACGTCATGTGACGATAACCGTCATGCCGGACATGATAAATACGGCCAGGCCGAACACAGAGGACAAAGCTCATCCGAGCTGCGTCGCGATATAGCCCAGTATAGGGGCGCCGCACACCCACTATGCTTCACAGACAAAGTAATGGATCATCAAATCCCCGAGGGTTTTAAACCCGTAAACGTTGAATCATATGATGGCACAACATATCCCGCGGTATGGATCGAGGATTATCTCCTTCATATTCACATGGCCCGTGGTGATGATCTACACGCCATCAAGTACCTCCGGCTCAAGCTCAAAGGACCAGCTCGGCATTGGCTTAACAGCATGCCAGCAGAGTCAATTAGTTGCTGGGAGGACCTGGAATCCGTGTTCCTTGACAACTTCCAGGGCACTTATGTGCGACCACCAGACGTCGATGACCTCAGCCACATAATCCAGCAGCCAGAGGAATCGGCCAGACAATTCTGGACACGGTTCCTAACCAAGAAGAATCAAATAGTCGACTGTTCGGATGCCGAGGCCCATGAAGCCTTCAGGCACAACATCCGAGACGAATGGCTTGCCCGGCACCTAGGACAGGAAAAGCCGAAATATGTGGCAGCCCTCATGACACTCATGACCCGCTTTTGCGCAGGAGAAGACAGCTAGCTAGCTCGTAGCAATAACATAACCAAGAGCCCTGGCAATTCGGATACCAAGGACAACAACGGCAGGTCACGTTGCAACAAACACAAGTGCCGCATTAACAGCGACAATACTGAGGATACGGCAGTTAATGCCGGATTCAGAGGCTCTAAACCCGGTCAGAGGAAGATGCCATTCAAAAGAAACCCTCCGGGCCCATCCAGTTTTGACCGGATACTCGATCGCTCGTGCCAGATACACGGCACCCCCGAACAACCAGCCAACCACACCAACATGGATTGTTGGGTGTTCAAGCAGGCAGGCAAGTTAAGTGCCGAAATCAGAGACAAGGGGCTGCATAGCGATGACGAGGAGGGTCCCCGGCCGCCGAACAACAGAGGACAGAAGGGTTTCCCCCCGCAAGTGCAGACGGTGAACATGATATACGCAACCCATATCCCCAAAAGGGAGCCGAAGCGTGCTCTCAAGGACGTCTATGTGTTGGAGCCGGTCGCCCCGAAGTTCAACCCATGGTCCTCCTGCCCGATCACTTTTGATCGAAGGGACCACCCCACTAGCATCCGTCACGGTGGATTCGCCGCATTGGTCCTAGACCCAATCATTGACGGATTTCACCTCACTAGAGTCCTCATGGACGGCAGCAGCAGCCTGAACCTGCTTTATCAGGATACAGTGCGGAAAATGGGTATAGATCCCTCAAGGATTAAACCCACAAAGACAAGCTTTAAAGGAGTCATACCAGGTGTAGAAGCCAGCTGTACAGGCTCGGTTACACTCAAAGTGGTCTTCGGATCCCCGGATACTTTCCGAAGCGAAGAGTTAATCTTCGACATAGTCCCATTCCGCAGTGGCTATCACGCCCTGCTCGGACGAACCGCGTTCGCCAAATTCAATGCGGTGACGCACTACGCATATCTTAAGCTCAAGATGCCAGGCCCTCGCGGAGTCATTATGGTAAATGGAAACACCGAACGCTCCCTCCGAATGGAGGAGCACACGGCGGCCCTGGCGGCGGAAGTTCAAAGTAGCATATCAAGGCAATTCCCCAATCTGGGTGTTAAGCGTCCGAACAACGTCAAGCGCGCCCGAATTAACCTACAACAAAACCGGCTAGCACGCTCCGAGCAAGCATAGCAGTGCGGCCCCAACCCCAGCCCTCGCCAGATGGCGATAGCGGTACCACGCGTACATAACTATGCTTTGGAAATACCATGGGCATAGTGGGAGGGGCACAACTACAGCACTCCCAGAATGCGGCTTAACCGCACTAGGGGCTCCCTATTCTGCCGTTTCTTCTTTTTTTATTTATTTCACGATCCAACTATCCAGAAGGCCTGTCCGGCAATACACTCGCCGAACACACGATGCAACAGCCAGGGAGAGCACAAGCCACGTCAAATGTCCAGGTGGTCTCTATAACGAGCTAAATACCCGCTTTACTTAAAGGTTTGACAGCTTGCCCCTGGAGGGGGATATGTCAAATAATCCCACCCCTTGCTTACCGCACTATTTGTATCATTCTGCTTTCATAGCAGCCCCCTTTAATAAACAATATATAGCTCTTATCTAATATTGTATTCATCTATTTTTATACAAATATGTTCAGTCATGACATTGTGCAACCGTACACTCTGGTACGGCCAATACACCAGAGGCTTCAGCACCCCATAACACGGTGTGAGAAGACCGAACACTCTCATGAGTGCGGCACCCCGAACTTATAGCACTATATGCATCGGCTCCGAATCATGTCTTGGGTCAATAGTTGGGTTTGCCCGGCTCCCATATTTTGGTACCTTATGTTCCGCAATGTTGGCTAAGGTAGCACTGCGAGAACTACTGCGATTGTGCCCCAGTTGAGCTGGCTTAACACCTCAGTAGAGAAAGCTAAAACTGACCGTCATGATAATGCGAGAGACCGGTCGCTGTTCGCGAGGTTTTTTCGAGTCCTTAAAGACTTATGCCGCTTCGAGCGAGGAGCCGGATTTATCCGGCCCAGGCGTGGATAGTGCCCCGAACTTGGTCTTCCGAAAACTAGGGGCTTCACCGAAATTTAAAATTATAGAATTCTATGGCTAAGTGAGAGTGATAAAGCACTATAAGCCCGATGGCCTTGTTCGTCGTGCTGAGCGCCTCCCTAGATGGACCCAAGAATGGGAACAAGAGCGCTCAGGTTTATCCCGAACACCCCAGCAATCGTGGCATGGGGGCATAAGCCAACGACTTGCATCTCTCAGATTTAATAAACGGCCGCACAGAATGTAATATTTTAAATTAACAAGCGTTGCTTAGCGCATATCAACAAAGTTTTCAGCGCACAGGATAACAGATGCGAGTCTACTCAAAAATTACATCCTTGGAGCATTCACCCGCTATAATGCGGGCACCCTTCAGGACACCCTCATAATACATCTCGAGCGTGCGATACTCCTTGCCCAACGGTGGCGGGTCCGTCACAAGCTTCTCGGCGTCCATCTTCCCCCAATGCACTTTAGCACGGGCAAGGGCCCGACGGGCACCTTCAATACAGACGGAGCGCTTGATGACTTCAATCCAGGGACAAGCGTCCACCAGCCGCCGCACCAGACCGAAGTAGCTCCCAGGCATGGCTTCTCCTGGCCACAGCCGAACTATGAGGCCCTTCATGGCCTGTTCGGCCACCTTATGGAGCTCGACCAGCTGCTTCAGCTGGTCTCTCAGGGGCACCGGATGTCCGGCCTCAGCATATTGAGACCAGAACACCTTTTCCATCGAGCTCCCATCCTCGGTGCGGTAGAACACGGCAGCATCAGACACACTACGGGGCAGATCGGCGAACGCTCCTGGAGAGCTCCGGATTCGGGTAAGTAACAGATAATTCACTTTTATATGCTTGCTTTGCATAAAGAATGCCTTACCCGCCGCTATCTTCTTTATCGCCTCGATCTCCTGGAGGGCCTTCTAGGCTTCGGCCTTAGCGGTTTTGGCACTCTCAAGAGCCAAGGCAAGCTTGGACTCTCGAGTCTTCGAGTCACGCTCCAAACTTTTGTGTTTCTCCACGAGAGCCTGGAGCTCTAGCCGCACCTCCCCCACCCGTGCCTCCTGTTTCGCTCGCTCGGTGCGCTCCAAGGCCACACTGTTTTCATCCTTGGACACCGCCTCCTTCAGGGTCGCCACCTCGGTCGTGGTCCCTGCAACATTCATGTTGGTCCTGTCATTATTTGCAACCAGGTATTTCTATATACATTTACATAAGGTATTACGTACCCTCCTTGTCCTCGAGCTGCTTCTTGGCATGGTCGAGCTCGTTCTCGGACCGCTCGAGGCTCTTCTTCAATGTATCGACCTCCGCAGTCAATGCGGCAGAGGTCAGCAGCGTAGCCTGCATTCCCATATTGAAACATTTATGTTAGACTCCTGCATATATCTTTTTAGATCCTCAGCTCGGCTTTTCTTTTCGAATGCCGAACTGAGCATCAGGGGCTACTGTCTATGCGGTAACATTTTTATATGTTTTTTACATACCTCAAAGCCTGTGAGCAGGCTGATACAGGCTTCTGTTAGTCTGCTCTTGGCGGACTGAACCTTCTGAATCACCGCACTCATGACAGTGCGGTGCTCCTCGTCGATGGAGGCGCCGTTAAGCACCTCCAGCAAATTGTCCGGCATCTCCGGTTGGACGGAGGCCGCCGGCATCGTAGGCACGCCTTTCTTACGAAGGCGCCGCCTGCCGGACTCTAGAACTGTTGCCAGTTCCGGAGCGGTGTCCGGCCCAGGGCCGGACTTAGATCCCTTCGGGGTTTTACCCCCTTTGGGCCTGGAATCCGGGAGGTCGCCTTGTGGCGCCTCCAGGACCACCTCCTCCTGGTTTAGCCCCTTTTGGGACTCCACCTTAGCGTCGTCTATAGGGAGAGGGGAGGAGGCCGTCGGAAGTGAAGCGATGTTCACATCCGACGAGTCCAGGGAGCCGCTCGATGAATCGCCGAGCTGAGCCCGGGGCAGACTGCATAATTTAATTCAGCGTCAGAAGGAGCCATACATCAGAGGAGCGCCATAAGTTATTCTAGTATCCGGATACTTACGATTTTGCCAGGGGCTTGACCCAGGATGGCCATTCCTCCCCGCCGTCTTCGGCATCGGAGGCGTAGTCCGGCAGAAGGGTCCTCCCCTTCTTGGACCCTCCGGCCCCCCCAGTTGGGGCGGCCTTCCTTTTCTTTCCTCCCCTCGCTGGAGGGGGAGAGGCTTCTTCTTCTTCTTCTTCTTCCTCCTCGTCCTCAGAGACGGAGGGTGCTTCGGGGTTGTCGGGCGATGAATCCGATACCACCATGCGCCGGGAACTCTTTCGGGTCCCCGTGGCCTTCTTCTTGGCCTTCTTCTCCGGCACCACGTGAGGTGCCGGAACCAGCAGCTTCGTCAAGCGCGCGTCTGCTGGGCCCTCGGGCAAAGGGGCCGGGCAGTCAAACTGCTCGGATGTCCTCTTCCAGTCCTATCAAAGGAGCAGGAGTTTAGATCCTGCATGAAATCGCACCATGAAAATCAAGTGTCCCGAGAAATACTAAAGGCGAGCTTACTTCGGTGGCTTGGCGCTTGGCGCAGAATCTGCGGTCCTCGGTGACGGGTGGGGAGACCTCGGAGCTCTTGAATAGCACCTTCCAAGCGTCCTCGTGCTTTGTGTCAAAAAGCCGGGACAGAGTCTGGTGCTGGGCTGGGTCGAACTCCCACAAGGTGAAGGCCCGTCACTGACACGGAAGAATCTGGCGGAAGAGCATGACCTGGACTACGTTGACAAGCTTAACCTTCTTGTTCACCAGGTCTCGGACGCAGGTTTGGAGTCTGGTCACCTCTCCCGGACTACCCCATGACAGGCCTGTCTCCTTCCAAGATGTGAGCCGAGTGGGGATACCGGATCGAAATTCGGGGACCGCTGCCCATTCAGGGTCACGCGGCTCGGTGATGTAGAACCACCCCGATTGCCATCCTTTGATGGTCTCTACGAAGGCGCCCTCGAGCCATGTGACATTGGCTATTTTGCCCACCATGGCACCTCCGCACTCCGCTTGACGTCCGCCCACGACCTTCGGCTTGATGCTGAAGATCTTCAGCGATAGGCCAAAGTGAGGTTGGATGCGGAGGAAGGCCTCACATACGACGATGAACGCCGAAATGTTGAGGATGAAGTTCGGGGCCAGATCGTCGAAATCCAGGCCGTAGTAGAACATGAGCCCCCGGACGAACGGTTGAAGGGGAAAGCCCAGTCCGCGGAGGAAATGGGGGAGAAACACGACCCTCTCATGGGGCCTAGGAGTGGGGACGAGTTGCCCCTCCTCGGGAAGCCGGTGCGTGATGTCGTCGGACAAATATCCGGCCTTCCTCAACTTTTTGATTTGCCCCTCCGTGACGGAGGAGGCCATCCATCTACCTCCCGCTCCGGACATGATTGGAGAAAGGTCGAGGTGGGAAGTGCAGACTTGGCCGTTGGAGTTTGAGTGCGCGGATGGACAAGCAAGGGAGGAAGAAGGCGTGAATGGAAAGGGCGGATCCTTATCCCCTTATATGGGCGGCCTAGACTATGAGCCCCCACTAGCCTAATAAAACTCGCTTATCTCCCAAGCGCCATGGTTAATGGAGCGGTTGGGTTATCCACGCCCGTATTGATGAGAATCCCGGAATAGGGGACACGATCTCTGCTTTGACAAGACGTGCCAAGGAAACCGCCTCGCTAAACGCACTGAGGTGGAACAGTAAAACAATTTGAATAAAGGCCTGGCCGTGGTGTGATGTCACACTGCGGAGTACGTCGGCAGATTAGATTTGTGCAGATATTATTCTCTCTACGGTGGCATGTGAAACTAATTTTGCAGAGCCGGACACTATCCTTGTGTTCAACATCTTCTATGGAATATTTGGAGGAGGAACCCGCCTTGCAATGCCGAAGACAATTTGCGCGCTGGACTCGTCGTCATTGAAGCCTGGTTCAGGGCCTACTGAGGGAGTCCCGGATTAGGGGGTGTCCGGATGGCCAGACTATGACCTTTGGCCGGACTCCCGGACTATGAAGATACAAGATCGAAGACTTCGTCCCGTGTCCGTATAGGACTTTCCTTGGCGTGGAAGGCAAGCTTGGTGATTTGATATGAAGATCTCCTCCCATTGCAACCGACTCTGTGTAACCCTAGCCCTCTCCGGTGTCTATATAAACCGGAGAGTTTTAGTCCGTAGGACGAAAAACAATCATACCATAGGCTAGCTTCTAGGGTTTAGCCTCTCTGATCTCGTGGTAGATCAACTCTTGTACTACCCATACCATCAATATTAATCAAGCAGGAGTAGGGTTTTACCTCCACCGAGAGGGCCCGAACCTGGGTAAAAACATCGTGTCCCTTGTCTCATGTTACCATCCGCCTAGACGCACAGTTTGGGACCCCCTACCCGAGATCCGCCGGTTTTGACACCGACAGCCACCAAGGTGTTGTCCTTACTTAACTGATGAAACACCCCATCAATTAGCTCCACACATAGGTCCGGGTCCTCCTGGGAATCCGGGTCGAGGGCCCATTCCGGGTCCTCGGATTGTGGAGGGGAGCTGTTTATTTCCTTCACAGTCTGGCGTAGCTCATGTGTTGCAATTGCTAGATTAAGTACTCAACCATGGGAATTTGAAAACATGTAGGCAAGTGAAAGCATCGCTCATCCATCTTGGAGGATTGTACATGGAGAATCTGCCCTCTGGGTTGACATGGAGGAATTCCTCTTCTTCTGCCTTGTACAAAGCGGATAAGATTCTCGTTAAAGTGGCAACCGAATCCGGCCCCTTACGACCACACCGGGTGGCGTCGTCCTCCCCGTTGAAATCCCACATGGGGTGGCCTCTGTATTGAAGCGGCCGCACCCCTCGCATAATGCATATGGCCATGACCTTGATCATGGTCAGTCCGGAATGAGCCAACAACCTTATCCGGTTCATCAGGTAAAGGACGTCCTTGTCAGTTTCCCTCTGAGGGTTCCGCGGGCGCCAGCTCAGGCGCTTCTTCAATGGAGCATTATTGAACTCAGGGAGGCCGATCCGTACAGGGTCCGGTAGGGGGGCGTCATCTATATAGAACCACTCTGAAGGCTAGTCTTTGGACGACCTCTTTGGGGTGCTGGATAGATATCCGGTCCCAGCGATGCGCCATAGTTCGGCTCCACCCACTTGATAAATAGACCCCTCCTGAGAGCGGGGCACGAGGCAGAACAACTTCTTCCACAGCGCGAAATGGGCCTTGAGGGAGTCCCGGATTAGGGGGTGTCCGGATGGCCGGACTATGACCTTTGGCCGGACTCCCGGACTATGAAGATACAAGATTGAAGACTTCGTCCCGTGTCCGGATAGGACTTTCCTTGGCGTGGAAGGCAAGCTTGGCGATTTGATATGAAGATCTCCTCCCATTGTAACCGACTCTGTGTAACCCTAGTCCTCTCCGGTGTCTATATAAACCGGAGAGTTTTAGTCCGTAGGGCAAACAACAATCATACCGTAGGCTAGCTTCTAGGGTTTAGCCTCTCTGATCTCGTGGTAGATCACCTCTTGTACTACCCATATCATCAATATTAATCAAGCAGAAGTAGGGTTTTACCTCCATCGAGAGGGCCCGAACCTGGGTAAAAACATCGTGTCCCTTGTCTCCTGTTACCATCCGCCTAGACGCACAGTTCGGGACCCCCTACCCGAGATCCACCGGTTTTGACACCGACATTGGTGCTTTCATTGAGAGTTCCTCTGTGTCGTCACCTTTAGGCCCGATGGCTTCTTCGATCATCAACCACGACGCGGTCCAGGGTGAGACTTTTCTCCCCGGACAGATCTTCGTATTCGGCGGCTTCGCACTGCGGGTCAATTCGCTTGGCCATCTGGAGCAGATCGAAATCTACGCCCCTGGCCATCAGGTCAGGTTTGGAAGTTTAAACTACACGGCCGACATCCGCGGGGACTTGATCTTCGACGGATTCTAGCCATGGCCGAGCACGCCGCACTGTAACGATGGGCATGATTTAGCTCTGCCGCCGGACAACGCCCAGAGCGTCGCTCAGGTGCCCGCTTCGACCATTAGCTCGGAGCCGACTGCGCCAGTTGGGGTCGGACGGCTGGACGCCGCCCCAGGAGCCGCAATCTCTACGGCGATAGAGCCGAACACCAGCCTAGTCCTTTGCGAGGCCTATGACTCCAGGGTGCCAGACCCCATTCCGAATTCCAAACCTCCCGCACCTCTTCCGATCGAACCCGATTGGGCTCCGATCATGGAGTTCACCGCCACGGACGTCTTTCAGCACTCACCCTTTGGCGATATTGTAACGCCCCGGATTCGATGCGATAGGTGTCTTCCAGTTATTCGTCGTAGTTTCCATGTCATTTGCTTGCGTGTTGCATTTTTCCATGTCATCATCTGCATTTCATCTGCATGTTTTTTAAAACTTGCATCCGTTGGGGTTCCGCCGGTTCTCTCCGTTGTCTGTTCCGAGTCCGGACACACTCGCACGCGCCCACGGCACCTCCGAAATATCATTTTATAAGTGGCATGAAAATGTTCTCGGAATGGGTTGCAACTTGTCGTGCGGTCTTATTATAGTGTAGACAGACCGCCTGCCAAGTTACGTCGCATTCGGAGTCCATTTGATAGCCCAACCGTTAAACCTACAACCGCAATATAGTCGGTCTTTACGTCGGACGTTTTTGGTATCCGGAAACTGCTGTCGGGCCTCTCTCTATCTCTTCTCTCCCGCAGCCCATGGTCTCTCCACAGCCCACTAACCCCTCCTAGGCCCAGCCTACCTCCCCTCGCATCTGGAACCATCCGATCAAGATCGGAGGGCTCCAAAAACGCCCCAAACCCTAAAACCCTAGCTCCTATCTATTTATAGACGCTTCCCCCTGCCATTTATGGCCTTCTCCTTCCTTCCCCCCTCGGGATCCGTGCCACCAACCTCCCCTCCTCAATTTCCGCGTCGGCCCGCTCCTTCGCCGCCACTTGGCGCGCCGCCAATCGCCGCACCGCCACCTGAGGCGTCGCCCCGGCCAACCGGGCACCGCCACATCGCCTCCCCCGCCTCCCGCAGCCACTCTCGCACCCCCACGTGCCTTCCCCGCGCCTCCAGCCGCCGCGGCCCGTGAGGCCCATCCGCGGCCCGCCGCCGGGCCGAACCAGGCCCTGCCAGCCCGCGTGCCCGGCTCCCTCGCCCGCCTCGCCTCGGTCCTCGACCGCACGCTGCCACCTCCACGCCGGACACCGCCGCCTCGGTTTCCACCTCGCCGCCGTCCTCTATCGCCGCCGCCGGCCGCAGCCGACCCCCAGGCCGATCCGCCGCCCTCTCCTTCTTCCTCCTCTCTTTTCTCTCTCCCCCTCACCCGATCTCTCTCCCTCTCTGCCCCAGGGACCCGCGCCACCGCCTTGGATGACCGCCACCGGCACCGTAGTCAGCGAATTCGGCCGGGAGCCGCCAGATCCGGGCCCCCGCGACCCATTCCCTGCCTCGCCAGCTGCTGGACCCCTCGGCCTTCGCCGGAGATCGCGCCGCCGCCCGTTGCTCCTCTGCCTCTTTTGGCAGCGCCGGACGTGTCCGGAGGAGCCC
>NC_041381.1:589785988-589788325 GCF_002162155.2 Triticum dicoccoides
CTATTTTTTGCCAGTCCCTAAAATATTTACATTATCATGCCCTGTTCAACGCATCATAACTTGCTGTATGTAGCTCCGTTTCGTACGTGTAATATGTCAAAATGTTCGTCATGAGATGCTCTACATTTCATTCCATTGCACCATGTTCATTTGAGTTCATCTTGATGCCTGAATCATCGTTGCAAGAGTGCTATATGATGTTGTCTGCTGTCTGTTAACAGAACATGTTCATTTGTCATTTTTTCCATGTTTGATGTGTGCATCCTATGAGGTTGATGTCTACATGTGTTTTGTGCTACAACATGCCATATTTACAGGGGTGTATGCCATGTATTTTTGTAATCAATGTGGTGACTAGAACAAGCATGCAAACTAGGCTTCGTGATGTTGCTGATTTCAGTCCCTGTTCTGCTGTTATTTTTATGCCATGTAAACTTGATGCTACAGAGAGATCCAAGCATATTTTGAGATACTTCAGTAAGGATGTTTTGAACATATGGTTATTCTCTAGCCATCCATGCCCCTGTTTGCAATTATGGAGTAGTCTAGCATGTCATTTTCTTGCTCTACTTTTGCTATAAAATGTTTCCTGGCAGATTGTTTACATGTTATTCAATTTTTCCAAGGTTGTTGTAGTTGATCCTTGCATGCTATGAACTTGTTCTTGCCTTGGGTAGTTTCATAAACATGTATTCTTACTGTTAGCCACCTTTCCATGCCATGTATTGCTCTATGGTGAGTGGTACAAGCTCACCAACATGCCTACTTATTGTTGTTCCTGCCATGTATGAATCTGTCATATAACTTGCCATGTTTACATGGGTGCCATCATATCGTCTGATCCTTTTTGGCTCATGGTCAGTAAAGGACTTTTGTTCTATGCAATTAGTAGGTTCATGCCATGCCTTTGTTTGCCATGATAAGTTCCTGTAACATGTTGTTTGATAGCTCTAAACATTGCAACCCGATGTTATTTCTGCAAAGTCTGAAACTGTTATTGTTTGCAATCTTGCCATGTGTTTTGGAGCATGTTCTAGTGATTTCTGGAGATAGCTCGGTGTTCATGTTTTCTTATGCTTGACCTGTACATCATGCCCATGTCTTTTGTTTTCATATTGTGGTGTTGTAGCATATTGTTTTGATGCTTGCAATATGCCTAGTTGCTGTTTTGGACAGATTGTTGTTAAGTCTTGTATAGTGTATGTGTTGAACCGTTGCTCCGTTTTGAGTGTGCTCCATATGAAACTTGCTTAGAATTGCATGAAGTTTCATATTAGCATGCTGCATCCTTGTTTTGAGGTGTTTGCTTGATGTTTGTATGCATTTTGCATCAATGCCATGTTTAACTTATTTTGCCCATATCTTCTAGGCCGTAGCTCCGAACTAAATGAACTTTATATGTAACTTGACTGGAATCTCGTGTAGATCATCTCGGTGCATCTTAACTTGCTGTTTAACAAATTGAACATAAGGTTTATTCAGATCTGGATCAATTTCGAAATTTTCATATGAGGACTTACCGGAATTGTTATATGTTGTTCCCGGCCTCATTTAAACTTGCCTTGATATGTTGCTCTTGTTTGCATCATCTCTTGCCATGAGTAGCTTCATGTAGTCTTGTCATGCATCATGCTTGGTTGTGCATCATGTCTTGTATATGTGTGGTGTGTTTACTATGTTGTGTGCTTCTTCTCGATAGTTCCCGTTTCGTTGCGATCGTGAGGATTCGTTCGTCTATGCTTGGTTTGTCTTCGTGGCTTCATCTTCTTTATGGACTCGTTCTTCTTCCTTGCGGGATTTCAGGCAAGATGACCGCTACCCTGTATCTCACTACTATCATTGCTATGCTAGTTGCTTCGTTCTATCGCTTTGCTGTGCTACCTATCACCTGTTTATCAAGCCTCCCAAATTGCCATGAACCTCTAACCTTTGACACCCTTCCTAGCAAACCATTGCCTGGCTATGTTACCGCTTTGCTCAGCCCTCTTATAGCATTGTTAGTTGCAGGTGAAGTTGAAGATTGCTCCATGACGGACAGGTTTATGTTGGGATATCACAATATCTCTTATTTAATTAATGCATCTATATACTTGGTAAAGGGTGGAAGGCTCGCCCTTATGCCTGGTGTTTTATTCCACTCTTACCGCCCTAGTTTCCGGCATACCAGTGTTATTTTCCCGGATTTTGCGTTCCTTGCGCAGTTGGATGATTTATGGGACCCCCTTGACAGTTCGCTTTGAATAAAACTCCTCCAGCAAGGCCCAACATTGGTTTTACCATTTGCCTCACCACCACCTACTTTTCCCTTGGGAGTAATTAACCCAAGGGTCATCTTTA
>NC_041381.1:589788448-589823308 GCF_002162155.2 Triticum dicoccoides
AGTGCTGGTCCGAACCAGAGCCACTTGCAGCGCCACCTCGGGGAAACTTGAGGTCTGGTTTTAGTTGTACGTAGTGTTCATCCGGTGTTGCCCAGAGAACAAGATATGTGCAGCTCCTATCGAGATTGTCGGCGCATCGGGCGGTCTTGCTGGTCTTGTTTTACCATTGTCGAAATGTCTTGTAAACCGGGATTCCGAGTCTGATCGGGTCTTCCTGGGAGAAGGTATATCCTTCGTTGATCGTGAGAGCTTATCATGGGCTAAGTTGGGACACCCCTACAGGGTTTAAACTTTTGAAAGCCGTGCCCGCGGTTATGGGCAGATGGGAATTTGTTAATGTCCGGTTGTAGATAACTTGACACCAGATCCAAATTAAAACGCATCAACCGCGTGTGTAGCCGTGATAGTCTCTTTTCGGTGGAGTCCGGGAAGTGAACACGGTTTCTGGGTTATGTTTGACGTAAGTAGGAGTTCAGGATCACCTCTTGATCATTGCTAGCTTCATGACCGTTCCGTTTGCTCTCTTCTCGCTCTTATTTGCGTATGTTAGCCACCATATATGCTTAGTCACTGCTGCAACCTCACCACTTTACCCCTTCCTTTCCCTTTAAGCTTTGCTAGTCTTGATACCCATGGTAATTGGGATTGCTGAGTCCTCGTGGCTCACGGATTACTACAACAACAGTTGCAGGTACAGGTTATGCGATGATCATGACGCGAGAGCGATGTTGCTTGTTTTGGAGTTCTTCTTCTGCTTCTTTTTTGATCAGGGGATAGGTTCCAGGTCGGCAGCCTGGGCTAGTAGGGTGGACGTCGTTTGAGTTTCTGTTTGTGTTCATCCGTAGTCGGATGTTGCTCTTATGTATGATGATGTTGTATTCGTGTGGCATTGTATGCCTCTTGTATGTATCCCTATCTATTATGTAATGTTGATGTAATGATATCCACCTTGCAAAAGTGTTTCAATATGCGGTTCTATCTTTGGTGGGATCTTCAAGTCTCTTGAGGATAGTATCGCATATTGGGCGTGACAGATATCCTGAATTCACTAAAGTCTCTCTCTTTGCCAGGAGAGCCCTGGCCAGACTATGGTCAGCATGGTTGGGATGCGGACGACGAAGAAATTCGAAACCCACCCACCACCCACTTCGTAGCCACTGTCGATGATTTAACCGACATGCTCGACTTCGACTCCGAAGACATCGACGGTATGGACGCCGATGAAGGAGATGACCAAGAACCAGCACCTATAGGGCACTGGAAAGCCACCTCGTCATATGACATATACATGGTGGACACCCCCAAAGCAGGGGATGGCGATGAAAAAATGGAGGACGACCCCTCCAAGAAGCAACCCAAGCGCCAACGTCAGCGGCGCTGCTCTAAATCCTGCCAAAGCAAAAAGGCGAGTCCGGCACCGGAGATAACAACACGCATGACAGTGCCGAAGACAACCCCCTCCAGCAGGATTCAGCCTAGGAGAACAAAGGAGCCAGCCCTCATGAGAGAGCTGCGGACAGGGAGGTCGAGGACGACAATTATATGCCTCCCTCCGAAGACGAGGCAAGCCTCGACGACGACGAATTCGTCGTGCCAAAGGATCCCGTCGAACAAGAGCGTTTCAAACGCAGGCTTATGGCCACGGCAAGCAGCCTCAAGAAAAAACAGCAGCAGCTTAGAGATGACCAAGACTTGCTAGCCGACAGATGGACCGAAGTCCTGGCGGTCGAAGAGTATAAACTCGAACGCCCCTCCAAGAGCTACCCAAAGCGCAGGCTGCTACCCCAACTTGAGGAGGAAGCAACTAAACCTACATCACCAGCGTGCGATGCGCCCGATCGGCCACCCCATGGCTGCGACAGAGAGGCCTTCCGGCCCTCGACCCAAGCCGCACCCCGGCACCGCTCAAAAAATACCAGAGCGCGGGGAGACGCAACAGACCTGCAAGACATATTGGAGAATAAGGCCAGGCAAACATGATCGATCTACGGATCGCGTGGGCGCCCCATGTCACGTGACGATAACCGTCACGCCGGATATGATAAATACGGCCAGGCCAAACACAAAAGACAAAGCTCATCTGAGCTGCGTCGCGATATAGCCCAGTACGGGGGCGCCGCACACCCACTATGCTTCACAAACGAAGTAATGGATCATCAAATCCCCGAGGGTTTTAAACCCGTAAACATTGAATCATACGATGGCACAACAGATCCCGCGGTATGGATCGAGGATTATCTCCTTCATATCCACATGGCCCATGGTGATGATCTACACGCCATCAAATACCTCCCGCTCAAGCTTAAGGGACCATCTTGGCATTGGCTTAACAGCCTGCCAGCAGAGTCAATTAGTTGCTAGGAGGACCTGGAATCCGCGTTCCTTGACAACTTCCAGGGCACTTATGTGCGACCACCAGACGCCGATGACCTCAGCCACATAATCCAGCAGCCAGAGGAATCGGCCAGACAATTCTGGACACGGTTCCTAACAAAGAAAAATCAAATAGTCGACTATCCGGATGCCGAGGCCCTTGCAGCCTTCAGGCACAACATCCGAGACGAATGGCTTGCCCGGCACCTAGGACAGGAAAAGCCGAAATCTATGGTAGCCCTCACGACACTCATGACCCGCTTTTGCGCGGGAGAAGACAGCTGGCTAGCTCGTAGCAATAACATAACCAAGAGCCCTGGCAATTCGGATACCAAGGACAACAACGGTAGGTCACGTCGCAACAAGCACAAGCGCCGCATTAATAGCGACAACACTGAGGATACGGCAGTTAATGCCGGATTCAGAGGCTCTAAACCCGGTCAGCGGAAGAAGCCATTCAAAAGAAACCCCCCTGGCCCATCCAGTTTAGACTGGATACTCTATCGCTCGTGCCAGATACACGGCACCCCGAACAACCAGCCAGCCACACCAACAGGGATTGTTGGGTGTTCAAGCAGGCAGGCAAGTTAAGTGCCGAAATCAGAGACAAGGGGCTGCATAGCGATGACGAGGAGGGGCCCCGGCCACCGAACAACAGAGGACAGAAGGGTTTCCCCCCGCAAGTGTGGACGGTGAACATGATATACGCAACCCTTATCCCCAAAAGGGAGCGGAAGCGTGCCCTCAAGGACGTCTATGTGTTGGAGCCGGTCGCCCCGAAGTTCAACCCATGGTCCTCCTGCGTGATCACTTTTGATCGAAGGGACCACCCCACTAGCATCCGTCACGGCGGATTCGCCGCATTGGTCCTAGACCCAATCATTGACGGATTTCACCTCACTAGAGTCCTCATGGACGGCGGCAGCAGCCTGAACCTGCTTTATCAGGACACAGTGTGGAAAATGGGTATAGATCCCTCAAGGATTAAACCCACAAAGACAACCTTTAAAGGAGTCATACCAGGTGTAGAAGCCAGTTGTACAGGCTCGGTTACACTCGAAGTGGTCTTTGGATCCCCGGATAATTTCCGAAGCGAAGAGTTAATCTTCGACATAGTCCCATTCCGTAGTGGCTATCATGCCCTGCTCGGACGAACCGCATTCGTGAAATTCAATGCGGTGCCGCACTACGCATATCTCAAGCTCAAGATGCCAAGCCCTCACAGAGTCATTACGGTAAACGGAAACACCAAACGCTCCCTCCGAACGGAGGAGCACACGGCAGCCCTGGCAGCAGAAGTTCAAAGTAGCCTATCAAGGCAATTCCCCAATCCGGGTGTTAAGCGTCCGGACAACGTCAAGCGCGCCCGAAGTAACCTACAACAAAACCGGCTCGCACGCTCCGAGTAAGAATAGCAGTGCGGCCCCAACCCCAGCCCTCGCCAGATGGCGATAGTGGTACCACGCGTACATAACTACGCTCTGGAAATACCATGGGCATAAGGGGAGGGGCACAACTACGCACACCCAGAATGCGGCTTAACCGCACTAGGGACTCCCTATTCTGCCGTTTCCTTTTTTTTATTTATTTCAGGACCCAACTATCCGGAAGGCCTGTCCGGCAATACACTCGCCGAACATATGATGCAACAGCCAGGGAGAGCACAAGCCACGTCAAATGTCCAGGTGGTCTCTATAACGAGCTAAATACCCGTTTTACTTAAAGGTCTGACAGCCTGCCCCTGGTGGGGGATATGTCAAATAATGCCACCCCTTGCTTACGGCACTATTTGTATCGTTCTGCTTTCATAGCAGCCCCCCTTTAATAAACAATATATAGCTCTTATCTATTATTGTATTCATCTATTTTTATACAAATATGTTCAGTCATGACATTTTGCAACCGTACACTCTGGTACGGCCAATACACCAGGGCTTCAACACCCCATAATACGGTGTGAGAAGACCGAACACTCTCATGCGTGCGGCACCCCGAACTTATAGCACTATATGCATCGGCTCCAAATCATGTCTTGGGTCAATAGTTGGGTTTGCCCGGCTCCCATGTTTTGGTACCTTATGTTCCGCAATTTTGGTTAAGGTAGCGCTGGGAGAACTACTGCGATTGTGCCCCAGTTGAGCTGGGTTAACACCTCAGTAGAGAAAGCTAAAACTGACCGTCATGATAATGCGAGAGACCGGTCGCTGTTTGCGAGGTTTTTCGAGTCCTTAAAGACTTATGACGCTTCGAGCGAGGAACCAGATTTATCCGGCCCAGTCGTGGATAGCGCCCCGAACTCGGTCTTCCGAATACTAGGGGCTTCGCCGAAATTTAAAATTATAGAATTCTATGGCTAAGTGAGAGTGATAAAGCACTATAAGCCCGATGGCCTTGTTCGTTATGCTGAGCGCCTCCCTAGATGGACCCAAGAATGGGAACAAGAGCGCTCGGGTTTATCCCGAACACCCCAGCACTCGTGGCATGGGGGCAGAAGCCGACAACTTGCATCTCTCAGATTTAATAAACGGCCGCACAGAAGGTAATATTTTAAATTAACAAGCGTTGCTTAGCGCATATGAACAAAGTTTTCAGCGCACAGGATAACAGATGCGAGTCTACTAAAAAATTACATCTTTGGAGCATTCACCCGCTATAATACGGGCACCCTTCAGGACGCCCTCATAATACATCTCGGGCGTGCGATACTCCTTGCCAGCGGTGGCGGGTCTGTCACAAGATTCTCGGCGTCCATCTTCCCCCAGTGCACTTTAGCACGGGCAAGGGCCCGACGGGCACCTTCAATACAGACGGAGCACTTGATGACTTCAATCCAGGGACAAGCGTCCACCAGCCGCCGCACCAAAACGAAGTAGCTCCCAGGCATTGCTTCTCCTGGCCACAGCCGAACTATGAGGCCCTTCATGGCCTGTTCGGCCACCTTGTGGAGCTCGACCAGCTGCTTCAGCTGGTCGCTCGGGGGCACCGGATGTCCAGCCTCAGCATATTGAGACCAGAACACCTTTTCCGTCGAGCTCCCCTCCTCGGCATGGTAGAATGCGGCAGCATCAGACACACTATGGGGCAGATCGGCGAACGCTCCTGGAGAGCTCCGGATTCGGGTAAGTAACAGATAATTCACTTTTATATGCTTGCTTTGCATAAAGAATGCCTTACCCGCCGCTATCTTCTTTATCGCCTCGATCTCCTGGAGGGCCTTCTGGGCTTCGGCCTTAGCGGTTTTGGCACTCTCAAGAGCCAAGGCAAGCTCGGACTCTCGAGTCTTCGAGTCACGCTCCAAACTCTCGTGTTTCTCCACGAGAGCCTGGAGCTCTAGCCGCACCTCCACCACCCGCGCCTCCTGTTTCTCTCGCTCGATGCGCTCCAAGGCTGCACTGTTTTTGGCCTTGGACACCGCCTCCTTCAGGGTCGCCACCTCGGTCGTGGCCCCTGCAACATTCATGTTGGTCCTGTCATTATTTGCAACCAGGTATTTCTATATACATTTACATAAGGTATTATGTACCCTCCTTGTCCTCGAGCAACTTCTTGGCACAGCCGAGCTCGTTCTCGGACCGCTCGAGGCTCTTCTTCAATGTATCGACCTCCGCAGTCAGTGCAGTAGAGGTCAGCAGCGCAGCCTGCATTCCCATATTGACACATTTATGTTAGACTCCTGCGTATATCTTTTTAGATCCTCAGCTCGGCTTTTCTTTTCGAACGCCGAACTGAGCATCGGGGGCTACCGTCTATGCGGTAACATTTTTATATGTATTACATACCTCAAAGCCTGTTAGGAGGCTGGTACAGACTTCTGTCAGTCTGCTCTTGGCAGACTGAACCTTCTTTATCACTGCACTCATAACAGTGCGGTGCTCCTCGTCGATGGAGGCACCGTTAAGCACCTCCACCAAATTATCCGGCGTCTCCGGTTGGACGGAGGCCGCTGGCATTGTAGGCTCATCTTTCTTGCGAAGGCGCCGCCTGCCGGACTCTGGAATCGTTGCCGGTTCCGGAGCGGTGTCCGGCCCAGGGCCGGACTTAGATCCATCTGGGGTTTTACCCCATTTGGGCCTGGAGTCTGGAAGGTCGCCTTGTGACGCCTCCAGGACCACCTCCTCCTGGTTTAGCCCCTTTTGGGACTCCACCTCAGCGTCGTCTGTAGGGAGAGGGGAGGAGGCCGTCGGAAGTGAAGCGCTATTCACATCCGACGAGTCCAGGGAGCCGCTCGACGAATCGCCGAGCTGAGCCCGGGGCGGACTGCATAATTGAATTCAGCGTCAGAAGGTGCCATACATCAGAGGAGCGCCATAAGTTATTCTGGTATCCGGATACTTACGATTTTGCCAAGAGCTTGACCCTGGATGGCCATTCCTCCCCGCCGTCTTCGGCATCGGAGGCGTAGTCCGGCAGAAGGGTCCTCCCCTTCTTGGACCCTCTGGCCCCCCAAGTTGGGTCGGCTTTCCTTTTCTTTCCTCCCCTCGCTTGAGGGGGAGAGGCTTCTTCTTCCTCCTCCTCCTCGTCCTCAGAGGCGGAGGGTGCTTCGGGGTTGTCGAGCGATGAATCCGACACCACCAGGCGCCGGGAACTCTTTCGGGTCCCCGTGGCCTTCTTCTTGGCCTTCTTCTCCAGCACCACGTGAGGTGCCGAAACCAGCAGCTTCGTCAAGCGCGCGTCTGCTGGGCCTTCGGGCAAAGGGGTTGGGAAGTCAAACTGCCCGGATGTCCTCTTCTAGTCCTGTCAAAGGAGCAGGAGTTTAGATCCTGCATGAATCAAACCATGAAAATCAAGTGTCCTGAGAAAGACTAAAAGGCGAGCTTACTTCGATGGCTTGGCGCTTGGCGCAGAATCCGCGATCCTCGGTGATGGGTGGGGAGACCTCGGAGCTCTTGAATAGCACCTTCCAAGCGTCCTTGTGCTTTGTGTCGAAAAGCCGGGACAGAGTCTGGTGTTGGGCCGTGTCGAACTCCCACAAGGTGAAGGCCCGTCGTTGACACGGAAGAATCCGGCAGAAGAGCATGACCTGGACTATGTTGACAAGCTTAACCTTCTTGTTCACCAGGTCTCGAACGCAGGTTTGGAGTCCGGTCACCTCTCCTGGACTACCCCATGACAGGCCCGTATCCTTCCAAGATGTGAGCCGAGTGGGGATGCCGGATCGAAATTCGGGGACCGCTGCCCATTCAGGGTCACGCGGCTCGGTGATGTAGAACCACCCCGATTGCCATCCTTTGATGGTCTCTACGAAGGCGCCCTCGAGCCATGTGACGTTGGCTATTTTGCCCACCATGGCGCCTCCGCACTCCGCTTGACGTCCGCCCACGACCTTTGTCTTGACGCTGAAGATCTTCAGCCATAGGCCAAAGTGAGGCTGGATGCGGAGGAAGGCCTCACATGCGACGATGAACGCCGAAATGTTGAGGATGAAGTTCGGGGCCAGATCGTGGAAGTCCAGGCCGTAGTAGAACATGAGCCCCCGGACGAACAGGTGAAGGGGAAAGCCCAGTCCGCGGAGGAAATGGGGGAGAAACACAACCCTCTCATGAGGCCTAGGGGTGGGGACGAGTTGCCCCTCCTCGAGAAGCCGGTGCGCGATGTCGTCGGACAAGTATCCGGCCTTCCTCAACTTTTTGATTTGCCCCTCCGTGACGGAGGAGGCCATCCATCTACCTCCCGCTCCGGACATGATTGGAGAAAGGTCGAGGTGGGAAGTGCGGACTTGGGCGCTGGAGTTCGAGTGCGCGGATGGACAAGCAAGGGAGGAAGAAGGCGTGAATGGAAAGGGTGGATCCTTATCCCCTTATATGGGTGGCCGAGACTATGAGCCCCCACCAGCCTAATAAAACTCGCTTATCTCCCAAGCGTCGCGGTTAATGGCGCGGTTGGGTTACCCACGCCCGTATTGATGAGAATCGCGGAATAAGGGGACACGATCTCTTCTTTGACGAGACGTGCCAAGGAAACTGCCTCGCTAAACGCGCTGAGGTGGAACAGTAAAACGATTCGAATAAAGTCCTGGCCGTGGCGTGATGTCACACTATGGAGTACGTCAGCAGATTAGATTTGTGCAGATATTATTCTCTCTACGGTGGCATGTGGAACTTATTTTGCAGAGCCTGACACTATCCTTGTGTTCAACATCTTCTATGGAATATTTGGAGAGAAACCCGCCTTGCAATGCCGAAGACAATTTGCGCGCCGAACTCGTCGTCATTGAAGCCTGGTTCAGGGGCTACTGAGGGAGTCCCGGATTAGGGGGTGTCCGGATGGCCGGACTATGACCTTTGGCCGGACTCCCGGACTATGAAGATACAAGATTGAAGACTTCGTCCCGTGTCCGGATAGGACTTTCCTTGGCGTGGAAGGCAAGCTTGGCAATTTGATATGAAGATCTCCTCCCATTGTAACCGACTCTGTGTAACCCTAGCCCTCTCCGGTGTCTATATAAACCGGAGAGTTTTAGTCTGTAGGTTGAACAACAATCATACCGTAGGCTAGCTTCTAGGGTTTAGCCTCTCTGATCTCGTGGTAGATCAACTCTTGTACTACCCATATCATCAATATTAATCAAGCAGGAGTAGGGTTTTACCTCCATCGAGAGGGCCCGAGCCTGGGTTAAAACATCATGTCCCTTGTCTCCTATTACCATCCGCCTAGACGCACAGTTCAGGGCCCCCTACCCGAGATCCGCCGGTTTTGACACCGACAGGCCTCGACGCCCAAGAACAGCTCGCAGAGGGCCATGAAGCCTGTGATGTGCAGTATGGAGGCAGGTGTGAGGTTGTGTAGCTAGAGGCTGTAGAACTCCAGTAGCCCTCGGACAAATGGATGAATCGGAAATCCGAGTCCTCTTATTAAGTAAGGGACTAGGCACACCCGCTCTCCTCGGGAGGGATTGGGTATGCTCTCCGCCTGCTCTCCGTCGCTATAGGTGGCAATCCCGGCTCGAACCGGGACCATATATGCTGGGCGAAGGAGCCCCTTGGACTGAAGCACTACTAGCTCGCTATGCGGGACGGAACACCGCCCCCAATCTCCGGGGCGAGGGCTGGAGAGGCGAGAGGAGGAGCTGCACCGACCGGCCATGGTGTAATGGATCCCTGTCGAAGGCGCTCTGATGAAGGCTCGCGGAGGGAAGATGGTGTGGGATGGATCTAAATCCCCGTCTCTTTTATGGGCAGCTCGTTCACGTGGCTAGGGGGTGAATGAAAAAACTCCCTGGCTTTTCGCATTCGTTTGACACGTGGAAGATGGTCATTATTGGGCATAGAAGTTGAGGAGTACAACATGCACTGGAAGCCGGACACTATTCGACGGGTACATGGGATTTGGAGAAGAACCCGCCTTGCAATGCCGAAGACAAATTTGCGCACCGGACTCGTCGTCATTGAAGCCTGGTTCGGGGGCTACTGAGGGAGTCCCGGATTAGGGGGTGTCCGGATAGCCGGACTATGACCTTTGGCCAGACTCCCGGATTATGAAGATACAAGATTGAAGACTTCGTCCCGTGTCCGGATAGGACTTTCCTTGGTGTGGAAGGCAAGCTTGGCGATACGATATGTAGATCTCCTCCAATTGTAACCGACTCTGTGTAACCCTAGCCCTCTCAGATGTCTATATAAACCGGAGAGTTTTAGTCAGTAGGACGAACAACAATCATACCATAGGCTAGCTTCTAGGGTTTAGCCTCTCTGATCTCGTGGTAGATCAACTCTTGTACTACCCTTATCATCTATATTAATCAAGCAGGAGTAGGGTTTTACCTCCATCGAGAGGGCCTGAACCTGGGTAAAAACATCGTGTCCCTTGTCTCATGTTACCATCCGCCTAGACGCACAGTTCGGGGCCCCTTACCCGAGATCCGCCGGTTTTGACACCGACAGGGGGGGTGGCGCCCAGCCCTCCAAGGGCTGGTTCCCTTCCCTCTACAGCCCATTAGGCCCTCCGGGAGAGGTGGCCCCTCCCGATGGACCCCCGGAACCCCTCCGGTGGCTCCAGTACAATACCGGTATGCCCCCGAACATTTCCGGTGACCTTATGACAACTTCCCATATATAAATCTTCACCTCCGGACCATTCCGGAACTCCTCGTGATGTCCGGGATCTCATCCGGGACTCCAAACAACATTCGATAATCACATACAAGTCTTCCTAATAACCCTAGCATCATAAGTGTGTAGACCCTACGGGTTCGGGAATCACGCAGACATGACCGAGATAGCTCTCCGACCAATAACCAACAGTGGGATCTGGATACCCATGTTGCTTCCCACATGTTCCACGATGATCTCATCGGATGAACCACGATGTCGAGGATTCAAGTAATCCCGTATGCAATACCCTTTGTCAATCGGTACGTTACTTGCCCGAGATTCGATCGTCGGTATCCCAATACCTTGTTCAATCTCGTTACCGGCAAGTCACTTTACTCGTTACATAATGCATGATCCCGTCACTAACCACTTAGTCACATTGAGCTCATTATTATGATGCATTACCGAGTGGGCCCAGAGATACCTCTCCGTCATACGGAGTGACAAATTCCCATCTCGATTCGTGCCAACCCAACAGACACTTTCGGAGATACCTATAGTGCACCTTTATAGTCACCCAGTTACGTTGTGACGTTTGGAGCACCCAAAGCACTCCTACGATATCCGGGAGTTACACAATCTCATGGTCTAAGGAACTGATACTTGACATTATAAAAGCTTTAGCAAATGAACTACATGATCTTGTGCTATGCTTAGGATTGGGTCTTGTCCATCACATCATTCTCCTAATGATATGATCTCGTTATCAATGACATCCAATGTCCATAGTCAGGAAACCATGACCATCTGTTGATCAATGAGCTAGTGAAGTAGAGGCTCACTAGGGACATGTTGTGGTCTATGTATTCACACATGTATCAAGGTTTCCGATTAATACAATTATAGCATGAACAATAGACAATTATCATGAACAAGGAAATATAATAATAATCATTTTATTATTTCCTCTAGGGCATATTTCCAACAGTCTCCCACTTGCACTAGATTCAATAATCTAGTTACACTGTGATGAATCAAACACCCATAGAGTTCTGGTGTTGATCATGTTTTGCTCGCGGAAGAGGTTTAGTCAACGGATCTGCAACATTCAGATCCGTATGCACTTTGCAAATATCTATGTCTCCATCCTGAACATTTTCATGAATGGAGTTGAAGCGACGCTTGATGTGCCTGGTCTTCTTGTGAAACCTGGGCTCCTTGGCAAGGGCAATAGCTCCAGTGTTGTCACAGAAGAGAGTGATCGGCCCCGACGCATTGGGAATAACTCCTAGGTCGGTGATGAACTCCTTCATCCAGATTGCTTCATGTGCTGCCTCCGAGGCTGCCATGTACTCCGCTTCACATGGATCCTGCCACGACGCTTTGCTTGCTGCTGCACCAGCTTACCGCCCCACCATTCAAAATATACATGTATCCGGTTTGTGACTTGGAGTCATCCAGATCTGTGTCAAATCTAGCATCGATGTAACCCTTTACGACAAGCTCTTCGTCACCTCCATAAATGAGAAACATGTCCTTAGTCCTTTTCAGGTACTTCAGGATATTCTTGACCGTTGCCCAGTGTTCCATGCCGGGATTACTTTGGTATCTTGCTACCAAACTTACGGCAAGGTTTACATCAGGTCTGGTACACAGCATGGCATACATAATAGACCGTATGGCCGAGGCATAGGGGATGACACTCATCTTTTTTTTATCTTCTGCCGTGGTCGGGGATTGAGGCAAGCTCAATTTCACACCTTGCAACACAGGCAAGAACCCCTTCTTGGACTGATCCATATTGAACTTCTTCAATATCTTATCAAGGTATGTGCTTTGTGAAAGACCTATGAGGCGTCTCGATCTATCTCTATAGATCTTGATGCCTAATATATAAGCAGCTTCTCTAAGGTCCTTCATTGAAAAACACTTATTCAAGTAGGCCTTTATGCTGTCCAAAAGTTCTATATCATTTCCCATCAAAAGTATGTCATCCACATATAATATGAGAAGTGCTACAGAGCTCCCACTCACTTTCTTGTAAACGCAGCTTCTCCATTTGTCCGCATAAACCCAAATGCTTTGATCATCTCATCAAAGCGAATGTTCCAACTCCGAGATGCTTGCACCAACCCATAGATGGATCGCTGGAGCTTGCATACCTTGTTAGCATTCTTAGGATCGACAAAACCTTCCGGCTGCATCATATACAATTCTTCCTTAAGATAGCCGTTAAGGAATGCCGTTTTGACGTCCATTTGCCATATCTCATAATCATAGTATGCGACAATTGCTAACATGATTCAGACGGACTTCAGCTTCACTACGGGAGAGAAAGTCTCATCATAGTCAACCCCTTGAACTTGTCGATAACCCTTAGCGACAATTGAGCTTTATAGATGGTAACATTACCATCCGCGTTCGTCTTCTTCTTAAAAATCCATTTATTTTCTATCGCTCGCCGATCATCGGGCAAGTCTGTCAAAGTCCATACTTTGTTTCCATACATGGATCCTATCTCGAATTGCATGGCTTCAAGCCATTTGTTGGAATCTGGGCCCGCCATCACTTCTTCATAGTTCGAAGGTTCACCGTTGTCTAACAACATGATTTCCAGGACAGGGTTGCCATACCATTCTGGTGTGGAACATGTCCTTGTGGACCTACGAAGTTCAGTAGTAACTTGATCCGAAGTACCTTGATCATCATCATTAACTTCCTCTCTAGTCGGTGCAGGCACCACAGGAACATCTTCCTGAGCTGCGCTACTTACCGGTTCAAGAGGTAGTACTTCATCAAGTTCCACTTTCCTCCCACTTACTTCTTTCGAGAGAAACTCTTTCTCTAGAAAGGACCCATTCTTGGCAACAAAAATCTTGCCTTCGGATCTGAGGTAGAAGGTATACCGAATGGTTTCCTTAGGGTATCCTATGAAGACACATTTTTCCGACTTGGTTTCAAGCTTTTCAGGTTGAAGTTTCTTGACATAAGCATCGCAACCCCAAACTTTTAGAAATGACAGCTTAGGTTTCTTTCCAAACCATAATTCATACGGTGTCGTCTCAACGGATTTAGATGGTGCCCTATTTAAAGTGAATGTAGCTGTCTCTAAAGCGTATCCCCAAAATGATAGCGGTAAATCGGTAAGAGACATCATAGGCCGCACCATATCCAATAGAGTACGGTTACGATGTTCGGACATACTGTTACGCTGAGGTGTTCCAGGCGGCATGAGTTGTGAAACAATTCCACATTTGCTTAAGTGCGTACCAAACTCGTGACTTAAATATTCCCCCCCACGATCTGATCGTAAGAACTTTATTTTTCTGTCACGCTGATTCTCTACCTCATTCTGAAATTCCTTGAACTTTTCAAAGGTCTCAGACTTGTGTTTCATTAAGTAGACATACCCATATCTACTTAAGTCATCTGTGAGGGTGAGAACATAACGATAGCCACCGCGAGCCTCAACGCTCATTGGACCGCACACATCAGTATGTATAATTTCCAATAAGTTGGTTGCTCGCTCCATTGTTCCGGAGAACAGAGTCTTGGTCATTTTTCCATGAGGCATGGTTCGCACGTGTCGAATGATTCGAAATCAAGAGACTCCAAAAGTCCATCTGCATGGAGCTTCTTCATGCGTTTGACACCAATGTGACCAAGGCGGCAGTGTCATAGATATGTGGGACTATCATTATCAATCTTACATCTTTTGGAATTCACACTATGAATATGTGTAACATCACGTTCAAGATTCATTAAGAATAAACCATTGACCAGCGGGGCATGACCATAAAACATATCTCTCATATAAATAGAACAACCATTAATCTCGGATTTAAATGAGTAGCCATCTCGTATTAAACGAGATCCAGATACAATGTTCATGCTCAAAGCTGGTACTAAATAACAATTATTGAGGTTTAGAACTAATCCCGTAGGTAAATGTAGAGGTAGCGTGCCGACGGCAATCACATCGACCTTGGAACCATTCCTGACGTGCATCGTCACCTCGTCCTTCGCCAGTCTCCGCTTATTCCGAAGCTCCTGTTTTGAGTTATAAATATGAGCAACCGCACCGGTATCAAATACCCAGGAGCTACTATGAGTACTAGTAAGGTACACATCAATAACATGTATATCACATATACCTTTGGTGTTGTCGGCCTTCTTATCCGCTAAGTACTTGGGGCAGTTCCGCTTCCAGTGACCGTTCCCCTTGCAACAAAAGCACTCAGTCTCAGGTTTGGGTCCGTGCTTTGGCTTCTTCCCGGCAACTGGCTTACCGGGCGCGGCAACTCCCTTGCCGTCCTTCTTGAAGTTCTTCTTACCCTTGCCTTTCTTGAAACTAGTGGTTTTATTGACCATCAACACTTGATGTTCCTTTTTGATCTCCACCTCTGCTAATTTCAGCATTGGAAATACCTCAGGAATGGTTTTCACCATCCCCTGCATATTGTAGTTCATCACAAAGCTTTTGTAGCTAGGTGGGAGCGACTGAAGGATTCTGTCAATGACCGCCTCATTAGGGAGGTTAATGTCCAGCTGAGACAAGTGGTTGTGCAACCCAGACATTTTGAGTATGTGCTCGCTGACAGAACTATTCTCCTCCATCTTACAACTGTAGAACTTGTCGGAGACTTCATATCTCTCGACCCGGGCATGAGCTTCGAAAACCATTTTCAGCTCTTGGAACATCTCATATGCTCTGTGCTGCTCGAAACGCTTTTGGAGCCCCGGGTCTAAGCTGTAAAGCAAGCCGCACTGAACCAGGGAGTAATCATCAACACGCGACTGCCAAGCGTTCATAACGTCTTGGTTCGCTGGGGCGGGTGCTTCACCTAGCGGTGCTTCTAGGACATATGCTTTCTTGGCAGCTATGAGGATGATCCTCAAGTTCCGGACCCAGTCCATATAGTTGCTACCATCATCTTTCAGCTTGGTTTTCTCTAGGAGCGAGTTGAAGTTGAGGTTGACATGAGCGTGGGCCATTTGATCTATAAGACATTTTGCAAAAGTTTTAGACTAAGTTCATGATAATTAAGTTCATCTAATCAAATTATTTAATGAACTCCCACTTAGATAGACATCCCTCTAGTCATCTAAGTGATACATGATCCGAGTCAACTAGGCCGTGTCCGATCATCACGTGAGATGGACTAGTCATCAGTGGTGAACATCTTCATGTTGATCGTATCTTCTATACGACTCATGTTCGACCTTTCGGTCTCTTGTGTTCCGAGGCCATGTCTGTACATGCTAGGCTCGTCGAACCTAAGTGTTTTTGCATGTGTAAATCTGGCTTACACCCGTTGTATGTGAACGTTAGAATCTATCACACCCGATCATCACGTGGTGCTTCGAAACAATGAACTTTCGCAACGGTGCACAGTTAGGGGGAACACTTTCTTGAAATTATTATGAGGGATCATCTTATTTACTACCGTCGTTCTAAGCAAATAAGATGCAAAAACATGATAAACATCACATGCAATCAAATAGTGACATGATATGGCCAATGTCATTTTGCTCCTTTTGATCTCCATCTTTGGGGCGCCATGATCATCATCGTCACCGGCATGATACCATGATCTCCATCATCATGATCTCCATCATCATGTCTCCATGAAGTTGTCTCACCAACTATTACTTCTACTACTATAGCTAACGGTTTAGCAATGAAGTAAAGTAATCACATGGCGTTATTCAGTGACACGCAGGTCATACAATAAATAAAGACAACTCCTATGGCTCCTACCTATTGTCATACTCATCGATATGCAAGTCGTGATTCCTATTACAAGAACATGATCAATCTCATACATCACATATATTTCATTCATCACATCCTTTTTGGCCATATCACATCACAAGGCATATGCTACAAAAACAAGTTAGACGACCTCTAATTGTTGTTGCATGTTTTTACGTGGCTGCTATAGGGTTCTAGCAAGAACGTTTCTTACCTACACCAAAACCACAATGTGATATGCCAATTTCTATTTACTCTTCATAAGGACCCTTTTCATCGAATTTGATCCGACTAAAGTGGGAGAGAGAGACACCCGCTAGCCACCTTAGGCAACTAGTGCATGTTAGTCGGTGGAACCTGTCTCACGTAAGCGTACGTGTAAGGTCGGTCCGGGCCGCTTCATCCCACGATGCCGCCGAAACAAGATAAGACTAGTAGTGGCAAGTAAATTGACAAAATCGACGCCCACAACAAACTTGTGTTCTACTCGTGCATAAAAACTACGCATAGACCTAGCTCATGATGCCACTGTTGGGGATCGTTGCAGAAATTAAAAAAATTCTACGCATCACCAAGATCAATCTATGGAGTAACTAGCAACAAGAGAGAGGGGAGTGCATCTTCATACCCTTGAAGATCGCGAGATGGAAGCATTACAAGAACATGGATGAAGGAATCGTACTCGAAGCGATTCAGATCGCGGTGGATTCCGATCTTAGCTCCGAACAATGGCACCTCCGCGTTCAACACACGTGCATCTCGGTGACGTCTCCTGCGCCTTGATCCAGCAAGGAGGAGGGAGAGGTTGAGGAAGAGGGCTCCAACAGCAGCACGACGGCGTGGTGGTGATGGAGTGGCAGTACTCCGGCAGGGCTTCGCCAAGCTCTTACGGAGGATGAGAGGTGTTGGGGAGGGGAGGGGATGCGCCTTGGATGTGGTGTTGCAGCCCTCCCCTTGCCCCTCTATTTATAGGAGAAGGGGGAAGGGGGGCGGCCCCCTCTAGATGAGATCTAGAGGGGGGGCGGCGGCCAAGGGGAGGGGGCTTGCCCCCCAAGCAAGGGGGGGCGCCCCCTTTAGGGTCCCCCCCAACCCTAGGCGCATGGGCCCAAGGGGGTGGTGGCTCCCATCCCTCCAAGGGATGGTTCCCTTCCCTCTACAGCCCATTAGGCCCTCCGGGAGAGGTGGCCCCTCCCGGTGGACCCCCGAAACCCCTCCGATGGCCCCGGTACAATACCGGTATGCCCCCGAACATTTCCGGTGACCGTATGACAACTTCCCATATATAAATCTTCACCTCCGGACCATTCCGGAACTCATCATGACGTCCGGGATCTCATCCAGGACTCCGAACAACATTCGGTAATCACATACAAGTCTTCCTAATAACCCTAGCGCCATCGAACCTTAAGTGTGTAGACCCTACGGGTTCGGGAATCACGCAGACATGACCGAGACAGCTCTCCGGCCAATAACCAACAACGGGATCTGGATACCCATGTTGGTTCCCACATGTTCCACGATGATCTCATCGGATGAACCACGATGTCGAGGATTCAAGTAATCCCGTATGCAATTCCCTTTGTCAATCAGTACGTTACTTGCCCGAGATTCGATCATCGGTATCCCAATACCTGGTTCAATCTCGTTACCGGCAAGTCACTTTACTCGTTACATAATGCATGATCCCGTGACTAACCACTTAGTCACATTGAGCTCATTATGATGATGCATTACCGACTGGGCCCAGAGATACCTCTCTGTCATACGGAGTGACAAATTCCAGTCTCGATTCGTGCCAACCCAACAGACACTTTCGGAGATACCTGTAGTGCACCTTTATAGTCACCCAGTTACGTTGTGGCGTTTGGAGCACCCAAAGCACTACTACGGTATCCGGGAGTTACACAATCTCATGGTCTAAGGAACTGATACTTGACATTAGAAAAGCTTTAGCAAACGAACTACACAATCTTGTGCTATGCTTAGGATTGGGTCTTGTCCATCACATCATTCTTCTAATGATGTGATCTCGTTATCAGTGACATCCAATGTCCATAGTCAGGAAACCATGACCATCTGTTGATCAACAAGCTAGTCAACTAAAGGCTCACTAGGGACATGTTGTGGTCTATGTATTCACACATGTATCACGGTTTCCGGTTAATACAATTATAGCATGAACAATAGACAATTATCATGAACAAGGAAATGTAATAATAATCATTTTATTATTGCCTCTAGGGCATATTTCCAACAATTATCCATCACTGATCCAATGCCTACCTGCTTTTCACATCTTGTGTTTTGCTTATTTACTTTTCCGTTGCTACTGTTACAATTACTACAAAACTATTAGCTTTACTTTTGCCACTGTTACCTTTATTATCATACTACTTTGCTACTAAATACTTTGATGCAGATACTAAGTTATCCAGGTGTGGTTGAATTGAAAACTCAACTGCTAATACTCAATAATATTCTTTGGCTCCCATTGTGTCGAATCCATAAATTTGGGTTGAATACTTTACCCTCGAAAGCTGTTGCGATCTCCTAAACTTGTGGGTTATCACCAGGCCAGCTATTTTTTCTTTGTGAAAATGAGCCCAGTTTATTTTTTCTGAAGAATACCCAATCCAAGCCTACTTATTTTTCTACGCCCTAATGGGCTGCAACTCTTTCAAGACGCCTGCAAATCTTGAAAGTAATATGAAATGGGTTGTAAATATAAAAACAGATGACAAATTAGCAATTACTTTATAATTTCTGAATTTTTTCACATTTTCAGATTCCTATTTCACTGGGCATTAACCTAATTTAAATATATCTTCAAAGTACTTTAAATCTGGCTCGACATTTCGGTATTAAAAATAGTTTGGAACCCACAAAAATATGCGAAATTGGCATTGGCCAACCAAAAAACGACTGCAATAAATTGCATAAGAAGTTGCCATGAGCTATATATAAATTATTAAGAAAAAGAGGGAGTGGTCTGACTTGTGGGCCTGTTTAGTTGACGCGTATGCAAGATTTTTGTAGTTATTATATACGTCAACAAAGGATTCTAGCAGACGTAACCATTGGATGTCAATCCAACGGCCATTGTGTTTCTTCAATCTCTGATCTTCTTACTCCAGCCGCCAAAGCAGCGCTGGCGGGACCGCCTGCTCCCGCCTCCCATGACCGGCTGTGCTGCCGTGCAGGCCTCAGCGCCCCCTACTACTCCCACCGCTGGCCAGGGCATCCCTCTACTCACCCACACCCCCTGTTATTCTGCGGCGATGGCAGCCTCACACCGCAGCCGAACCGGTGAACCCTCGTACTCCTCTCCGCGCGGGCTTCCACTGTCGCGTCGTCCCCTTCCTTGGCCTCGTCGTCTTCCACCACCGTGGTGCTCTCGGCGCGACGTGGTCAATGTGGTCAATGGCCGACTTCCATCGGAAGAGTACTGTACGTGGAAAGGCTGACAGCTAGGTCCACGGCAGTCGCAAGGAAGTGTCTCCTTATTACGCGGAAAATAATTATTCCTCCACCTGACAGTAGGGACCCACCGGACGGGCCACCAATATTTCACAAAAAAATGTTTCCCCCTGACTGCTGGGACCCACCGGACGGGCCACCGTATTTCATGAAAAAAACGTTCCCCCCGCTGTCAGCTCGGACCCATCGGAAGTGCCTCCTTATTACGCACAAAAAAATGAATACCCCCTGCTAGCTAGGACCCACCTTGGTGGGAGGCTGACTTGTGGGCCTACTAAGTTGACTGGGACGGAGGCCTTTGTCAACTTTAGTCAATATATGAATGATTCTAGCTCAAGTGACCGTACGATGTCCATCCAACGGTCGCAGTGCTTCTTCAACCTCTAGTCTTCTTGCTCCAGCCGCCCAAAGTAGCGCCGGTCGTGCTACCTGCTCCTGCCGCCCGTGGCCGGCTGTGATGCCGCGGAGGCCTCACCGCCCCCTATTACTCCCACCGCTGGCCAGGCCATCCCTCTACGCCACCCACACCCCCTGTTATTCTGCGGCGACGGCAGCCTCACACCGCAGCCGAACGAGTGAACCCTCATACTCCTCTACGCATGGGCATCCACTGCCGCATCTTCCCCGGCTTCGCGTCATCCCCTTCCTAGCCTCGCCGTCGTCCACCGCCCTGGTGCTCTCGGCGCGGCGTGGTCAACATGGTCAAGGAACGACTTCCATCGGACGTGGACTGTACGTGGAGAGGCTGACAGCTGGGTCCACGGCCGCAGCAAGGAAGTGCCTCCTGATTACGCGGAAAATAATGACTCCTCCACCTGATAGCAGGGACCCACCGGATGGGCCACCATATTTCACAAAAAAAAAGTTTACCCCCTGACTGCTGGGACCCACCAGCTACACCTTCGCACGCAAGGAAGTGCGTCCGGGCAAAAGAAAAAAACAATTCGCCCCCTGACTGCTGGGACCCACCAGCTACATCTTCGCACGCAAGGAAGTTCCTAACAGTCGGGACCCACATGGTCGAAGCGTACGTAGTGTTGTCATTCTGGTCACGAACGTGTACGTACATATATACTGGTCGATGTAGAGGCGCGCACGTGTCATAGTAGAGGCGTGCACGTAGCATGTACACGTACGTCCAGAGGCCAGTGTGCAAGAAAGAAAATACGGCCACGTATGTGTGTGTACGGGCGGGATCTCAAACGCCTACTCGCGCATACGTACGGCCAGGGCTCGTGTACATGGCTGGGTCAGAACGGAGAAACAGCATCGTCGTCGTGTTCATGGGGAGCCAACCGGCTGGGTCGGAACAGAATGCGTCGGCGTGTTCATCGGGAGGGCTTAGATGGAACAGGCGATGGAAACGAGGCTTGGTGTACCGCAAAACGGAGGGAATGGCCTTGTGTTCGACCGGCCATGTTCGAAAGGGGATCCTGTTCATCGCGAGGGGTGTGGCGTACCGCAAAACGGAGGAAGCGGACCTCCTATGGTCGAAACGGGGGTCATGTTGATCGGGAGGGGTGTGGCGTACCGCAAAACGGATGAAACGGACTTGTGTTGGAGTGCTACGGTCGAAACGGGGGTCCTGTTCATCGGGAGGGGTGCGGCGTACCGCAAAATAGACGAAACGGACTTGTGTTGGAGCGCTGCGGTCGAAACGGGGGTCATGTTCATCGGGAGGGGTGTGGCGTACCGCAAAACAGGACTCCATGGGATAATGTTCATCTCCATCGTCGACCTCCTCCAGCCTCCACAGGCTACCGTCGACCTCCTCCAGACTCCACATGCTCCTGTTCATCCAGCCTCCACCACGCGCTACTCCACCGGCTACTGTTCAACCACCCCTCCACGGGCACCCCTCCACCATCTACTGTCCATCCAGCCTTCCACGGGGTCGTCCTGTTCATCCAGAGGCAACGCCACGGGGTCCTGCATCCATCCCCACCACTCACTGTTCATCCACCCCCCTGCAACGCTCACTGTTCATCCAGAGAGGCAGCATCGATCGGCTTCAGTTAGCAGCAGTAGCGAAGGAATTCGATTGGGTTCAGTTAACAGCCATCGATCGATCGCTATGGTTCAGTAATGCATAGCCTGCAGTGCAATCGCTCGGGTTCAGTTAGAGCCCAACGCCTCGCTCGGGTTCAGTTAGAGCCAACGCCTCGCACACACGCGCGTATGTGTATGAGAGAAACGTGCATCGCTCGGCCCCGACCGCCCACCGTAACCGGGAACTCCTCGAAATTTTCCTCGCCCTTGCTTCTACCACGGTTTTTTCCGTCATGAAAGGCCCAAAGAATGTCATGCAGCTGCATCTCCGGTCCGCCCAGGACGAAAAGCCCATTTTCTGTCATGATTTTTTGTCATAGAAGTAGGAGCCCACCACATCTATGATGATACCGGGTTTTGTCACAATTATCGTCATATAAGTGTCATATGTATGACAGAAAACAGTTTCGTTCGGCCCAAAATGTCACGAATGTGTCTTTTTTTTGTAGTGTATAGGCCCAAATAATGGTGAAGTGTCATGTAGTCGACGTTCACATAACACCACTAGAGGAAAGACAACATACATCTCATCAAAGTATCAAACGAATACCAAATTCACACGACTACTAATAGCAAGACTTCACCCATGTCCTTAGGAACAAACGTAACTACTCACAAAGCATATTCATATTCATAATCAGAGGAGTAATAATATGCATAAAGGATCTGAACATATGATCTTCCACCAAGTAAACCAATTAGTATCAACTACAAGGAGTAATCAATACTACTAGCAACCCACAGGTACCAATTTGTGGTTTTGATACAAGAGATGAACTAGGGTTTTGAGAGGAGATGGTGCTGGTGAAGATGTTGATGGAGATTGACCCCCTCCCGATGAGAGGATCATTGGTGGTGATGATGGTGATGATTTCCCCCTCCCGGAGAGAAGTTTCCCCGCCAGAACAGCTCTGCCGGAGCTCTAGATTGGTTCCGCCAAGGTTATGCCTCGTGGCGGCGGAGTTTCGTCCCGTAAGCTTGCCTCTGATTTTTTTCCAAGGTAAAAGCCTTCATATAGCAGAAGATGGGCACCGGAGGGCCACCAGAGGGCCCAGGAGACAGGGGGCGCGCCCAGTAGGGGTGGGCGCGCCCCCCACCCTCCTGGTCAGGGTGTGGGTCCCCTCTGGTAGTTTCTTCGCTCAATAATTCTTATTAATTCCAAAACTGACTTCCGTGGAGTTTCAGGATTTTTGGAGCTGTGCAGAATAGGTTTCCAATATTTGCTCCTTTTCCAGCTAGAATTCCAGCTGCCGGCATTCCCCCTCTTCATGGTAACCTTGTAAAATAAGAGAGAATAGCCATAAGTATTGAGATATAATGTGTAATAACAGCCCATAATGCAATAAATATTGATATAAAAGCATGATGCAAAATGGACGTATCAACTCCCCCAAGCTTAGACCTCGCTTGTCCTCAAGCGGAAGCCGAAATCGAAAAATATGCCCGCATGTTTAGAGATAGAGGTGTCGATAAAAATAAAATATGGACATGAGGGCATCATGATCATTCTTATAACAACAACATAAATAGATTTTACCATATGATTTCTTATGCTCAAGTAACAATCAATTCATAATGTCAAGTATGGTTCAGAAACTTCATTGGGAACTAACAAACTATAATCTCAGTCATTCAAGCAATTGCAATTTATCATAACATCGGAAAGAGTCAAGAATGGAGCTTTTCAGCAAGTCCACATACTCAACTATCATATAGTCTTCTACAATTGCTAACACTCATGCAGTACTTGTGGTTATGGAGTTTCAACCGGACACTGAGAAAGATAGGGGCTTATTGTGTTGCCTCCCAACGTATTCACCTTTGGGTGATGTCAACAATAATAATCCATGCTAACTTACATCCAATTGGATATATATCAAGATCTTTCAAACACGAGGAGCTTGCCAAAGGATAAAATGAAAAAGGGAAAGGTGGAGATCACCTTGACTCAAGCATAAAGTAAAACATAAAGCAAAATTCTTAAATATTCCAAAATGGATAAAAATGCCATTATAATTGTTTTGGAGTCGGTTTACTTATCGTACCACATACCTATTCCTTTTCGGAGTCTGGAACGTTCTAGAAAGTGTCCCTTATGTATTCCTCCAGGGTTACGGTCTCAACAATATTAGTTTCAACATTGGTAGGATTACCTCAGATATAATGTTTGATTCTTTGACCGTTCACCACCCTCGGACTTGTGCCTTTGAAGTTGTTGATTTTTATGGCACCAGAACGATAGACCTCCTCGATAATGTAAGGACCTTCCCATTTGGAGAGAAGTTTTCCTGCAAAAAATCTTAAACGAGAGTTGAATAATAACACATAATCACCTACATTAAACTCACGTTTTTGTATCCTTTTATCATGCCAGCATTTGACTTTTTCTTTGAATAGCTTGGCATTCTCATAGGCTTGGGTTCTCCATTCATCAAGTGAGCTAATATCAAATAACCTCTTCTCACCGGCAAGTTTGAAGTCATAGTTGAGCTCTTTATAATAGCCCAATAAGCCTTATGTTCAAGTTCTAGAGGTAAGTGACATGCTTTTCCATAAACCATCTTATACAGAGACATACCCATAGGATTTTTGTATGCAGTTCTATAGGCCCATAATGCATCATCAAGTTTTTTGGACCAATTCTTTCTAGATCTATTCACAGTCTTTTGCAAAATTAATTTGAGCTCTCTATTGCTCAACTCTACTTGACCACTAGACTGCGGGGTGATAAGGAGATGTGATTCTATTATTAACATCATACTTAGCAAGCATCTTACGGAAAGCACCATGAATAAATGTGAACCACCATCAGTCATAAGATATCTAGGGACTCCAAACCTCGGAAAAATAACTTCTTTAAGCATTTTAATAGAAGTGTTATGATCAACACTACTAGTTGGAATAGCTTCTACCCACTTAGTAACGTAATCAACAACAACTAGAATATGTGCGTAACCATTAGAGGCAGGAAAAGGTCCCATATAATCAAAGCCCCAAACATCAAACGGTTCAATAACAAGAGAATAATTCATAGGCATTTCTTGACGTCTACTAATATTACCAATTCTTTGACATTCATCACAAGATAGGACAGACTTACGAGCATCTTTGAAGAGAGTAGGCCAATAAAAACCAGATTCCAATACCCTATGTGTAGTTCTATCTCCAGCGTGGTGTCCTCCATAGGATTCAGAGTGACACTTGCGTAGGATCTGTTCCTGTTCATGCTCAGGTACACAACGTCTAATAACACCATATACTCCTTCTTTATAAAGGTGTGGGTCATCCCAGAAATAATGTCTTAAATCATAAAAGAACTTTTCTTTTGCTGGTATGTGAAACTAGGTGGTATAAATTTAGCAACAATGTAATTAGCATAATCAGCATACCACGGAGCAGTACGAGAAGCATTAATGACCGTTAATTGTTCATTAGGAAAGCTATCATCAATAGCTAGTGGGTCATCAAGAACATTCTCTAACCTAGAAAAGTTGTCTGCAACGGGGTTCTCAACTCCCTTCCTATCAATAATATGCAAATCAAATTCTTGGAGAAAGAGAACCCATCTAATGAGTCTAGGCTTAGCATCTTTCTTTTCCATAAGATATTTAATAGCAGCATGATCAGTGTGAATAGTAGCTTTGGAATCAACAATATAAGGTCTAAACTTGTCACAAGCAAACACAACTGCTAAGAATTATTTTTCAGTAGTAGCATAATTTCTTTGGGAAGTATCAAGAGTCTTACTAGCATACTGGATAACATTCAATTTCTTATCAACTCTTTGCCCTAGAACAACACCTACATCATAATCACTAGCATCACACATAATCTCAAAGGGTAAATTCCAATCAGGTGGTTGAACAATAGGTGCGGTGATCAAAGCTTTATTAAGTATTTCAAATGCTTCTACACAATCATCATCAAAGACAAAAGGGATATCTTTTTGCAATAAATTAGTCAGAGGCCTAGAGATTTTAGAAAAGTCCTTAATGAACCTCCTATAGAAACCGGCATGACCAAGGAAACTTCTTATACCTTTTATGTCCTTGGGACATGGAATCTTTTCAATAGCATCAACTTTAGCTTTATCAACTTCAATACCTCTCTCAGAAATCTTATGCCCAAAGACAATGCCTTCATTAACCATAAAGTGGCACTTTTCCCAATTCAAGACGAGACTAGTGTCTTCGCATCTATGCAAAACTCGATCAAGGTTGCTCAAGCAATCATTAAAAGAGGATCCATAAACGGAGAAATCATCCATGAATAGCTCACAAATCTTTTCACAAAAGTCATAGAATATAGCCATCATGCATCTTTGAAAGGTAGCAGGTGCATTACATAAACCAAAAGGCATACGTCTATAAGCAAAAGTACCGAAAGGGCAAGTAAAAGTGGTTTTTGATTGATCCTTCGCTGACATAGGTATTTGAGAGAAACCAGAATAACCATCTAAAAAGCAGAAATGTGTGTGTTTGGATAGTCTTTCTATCATTTGATCGATAAAAGGTAAAGGGTAAGGATCTTTCTTAGTAGCTTTATTTAGTTTACGGAAATCAATTACCATCCTATAACCTGTAATAACTCTTTGCGGGATCAATTCATCTTTATCATTAGGAATGACAGTAATACCTCCCTTTTTAGGAACACAATGGACAGGGCTTACCCAATCACTATCAGCAACGGGATAAATTATACCTGCCTCAAGGAGCTTTAGTATCTTCTTTCTTACCACTTCTTTCATCTTAGGATTCAATCGTCGTTGAGGATCTCTAACTGGTTTGGCATCGTCCTCCAAATTAATTTTGTGTTGGCATAACGTGGGACTAATGCCCTTGAGATCATCCAGAGTATATCCAATAGCAGCATGGTGCTTCTTCAGAGTTATCAATAATCTTTCTTCTTCTTGCTCTAAAAGGTTAGCACTAATAATAACAAGATATATTTTCTTTTCATCAAGATAAGCATACTTAAGATTATCAGGTAACGGTTTGAGTTCAAACACGGGATCACCCTTGGGTGGAGGGGGATCCCCTAAATTTCAACGGGTAGGTTGTGTTTCAGAATAGGTTCCTGTTGAAGGAACACTTCATCTATTTCCCTTCTTTCCTTCATAAACATATCATTTTCATGGTCTAGCAGATATTGTTCTAACGGATCAGTAGGAGGCACGACAATAGAAGCAAGACCAATAATCTCGTCCTTACTAGGTGATTCTCTATCATGAGGTTGTCTACGAAACTTAGCAAAATTAAACTCATGAGACACATCCTCTAAGCCAATTGTAACAGTATCCTTTTCATAATCAATCCTAGCATTAACAGTATTCAAGAAGGGTCTACCAAAAATAATGGGACAAAAGTCATCTTGTGGGGAACCAAGAACAAGAAAATCAGCAGGATATTTAACCTTCCCACACAAGACTTCAACATCTCTAACAATCCCAAATGGCTTAATAGTATCCCTATTGGCAAGCTTAATAGTAACATCTATATCTTCCATTTCAGTGGGTGCAATATCATGCATAATTTATTTATATAAGTCATAGGGTATTGTACTAGCACTAGCACCCATATCACATAAGCCATGATAACAATGATCTCCTATTTTAACAGAAATAACAGGCATGCCTACAACAGGTCTATGTATCTTAGCATCTAGTCTAGCAATATTAGCAGTCTCACCACAGAAATAAATAACATGCCCATCTAAATTATCATCCAAGAGATCTTTAACCATAGCAATACTAGGTTCAACTTTTATTTGCTCAGGAGATGTATAAGTCCTAGTATTACTCTTACGAACAACAGTCGAAGTTTTAGCATGATCCTTTATCCTAACAGGAAAAGGAGGTTTCTCAACATAAGTAGTAGGAACAATAGGATCACTATAAGTGACAGTCTTTTCTTCAACTGTAATAGGTGCAACTACTTTTACTTCAATGGGAGGATTATATTTCAACCAATTCTCCTTAGGGAGATCAACGTGAGTAGCAAAAGATTCACAGAAAGCAGCTACTATCTCAGAGTCAAGTCCATACTTAGCGCTAAATCCACGAAAAACATCGGTATCCATAAAAGATTTAACACAATCAACCTTAGGTGTCATACCTGACTCCTTACCATCGTCGGAACCCCAATCTTCAGAGTTGCATTTAATTCTTTCCAATAAATCCCATTTGAATTCAATAGTCTTCAGCATATAAGAACCAGCACAAGAAGTATCAAGCATGTTGCGATCATTGGGAGAAAGCCGAGCATAAAAATTTTGAATAATCATTTCTCTGGAGAGCTCATGATTGGGGCATGAATATAACATTGATTTAAGCCTCCCCCAAGCTTGAGCGATGCTTTCTCTTTCGCGAGGCCAGAAATTATATATGTAATTACGATCATGATGAACAAGATGCATATGATAGAACTTCTGATGAAATTCCAACTTCAATCGTTTATAATTCCAAGATCCTGTATCATCACATAGCTTATACCATGTCAATGCATCTCCCTTCAAAGATAAAGGGAAGACCTTCATTTTGACAACATCGTCGGGAATACCTGCAAGCTTAAATAATCCACAAACTTCATCCACAAAGATAAGGTGTAAATCGGGATGCAATGTTCCATTTCCTCCAAATGGATTAGCTAGCAGTTTCTCTATCATACCCAAAGGAATCTCAAAGTGAATATTTTCAGTAGGTTCTGTAGGTTGAGGAGCAACTCTTTGCTCTTCTGGTCGGGGTGAGGATACCCTGAACAGGCCCCTCAAAGGATCAGTTTCCATAGTAACAAGTGACAGAAAATTTTAGCACACTATATAAATGTTTCCTTACCAAGTTCCACTCACCAAAGGCGCTACACTCCCCGGCTACGGTGCCAGAAAAGAGTCTTGATGACCCACAAGTATATGGGATCTATCGTAGTCCTTTCAATAAGTAAGAGTGTCGAACCCAACGAGGAGCAGAAGGAAATGACAAGCGGTTTTCAGTAAGGTTTTCTCTGCAAGCACTGAAAATGTAGGTAACAGATAGTTTTGTGATAAGATAAATTGTAACGAGTAACAAGCAATGAAAGTAAATAAAGTGCATCAAGGTGGCCCAACCCTTTTTGTAGCAAAGGACAAGCCTGGACAATTTCTTATAATGAGAAAGAGCTCCCGAGGACACATGGGAATTATCGTCAAGCTAGTTTTCATCACGCTCATATGATTCGCGTTCGGTACTTTGATAATTTGATATGTGGGTGGAGCGGTGCTTGGGTACTGCCCTTACTTGGACAAGCATCCCATTTATGATTAACCCCTATTGCAAGCATCCACAACTACAAAAGAAGTATTAAGGTAAACCTAACCACAACATTAAACATATGGATCCAAATCGGCCCCTTACGAAGCAACGCATAAACTAGAGTTTAAGCTTTTGTCACTCTAGCAACCCATCATCTAATTATTACTTCCCAATGCCTTCCTCTAGGCCCAAATAATGGTGAAGTGTCATGTAGTCAATGTTCACATAACACCACTAGAGGAAAGACAACATACATCTCATCAAAATGTCGAACGAATGCCAAATTCACATGACTACTAATAGCAAGACTTCACCCATGTCCTCAGGAACAAACGTAACTACTCACAAAGCATATTCATGTTCATAATCAGAGGAGTAATAATATGCATAAAGGATATGAACATATGATCTTCCACCAAGTAAACCAATTAGCATCAACTACAAGGAGTAATCAACACTACTAGCAACCCACAGGTACCAATTTGTGGTTTTGATACAAGATTGGATACAAGAGATGAACTAGGGTTTTGAGAGGAGATGGTGCTGGTGAAGATGTTGATGGAGATTGACCCCCTCCCGATGAGAGGATCGTTGGTGATGACGATGGTGATGATTTCCCCCTCCCGGAGGGAAGTTTCCCCGCCAGAACAGCTCTCCCGGAGCTCTAGATTGGTTCCGCCAAGGTTCCGCCTCGTGGCGGCAGAGTTTCGTCCCGTAAGCTTGCCTCTGATTTTTTCCAGGGTAAAAGCCTTCATATAGCAGAAGATGGGCACCGGAGGCCCACCAGGGGGCCCAGGAGACAGGGGGCGCGCCCCCACCCTCCTGGCCAGGGTGTGGGCCCCCTCTGGTAGTTTCTTCGCTCAATAATTCTTATTAATTCCAAAATTGACTTCCGTGGAGTTTTAGGATTTTTGGAGCTGTCCAGAATAGGTTTCCAATATTTGCTCCTTTTTCAGCCAGAATTCCAGCTGCCGGCATTCCCCCTCTTCATGGTAAACCTTGTAAAATAAGAGAGAATAGCCATAAGTATTGAGATATAATATGTAATAACAACCCATAATGCAATAAATATTGATATAAAAGCATGATGCAAAATGGACGTATCAATAGTCAACTTATTTATCTGCCGTAAATTAACATCAATACACATATAATAACCACAAATACACCCTGATAGTAGAAGCTATATTACCGCCTAGGGCGCTTAAGCACCGCCTAGGCACTAGGCGAAGGCCAACCGCCTCGCTTACGCCTACCGCTTTTTCCAACCTTGCCTGCTACATTAGTGATCTCCAGCATGGCGGAGGGTCTCTAATGATAGGGAATTGAGGTCGAGCAAGTAAGCCCACACCCATGAATATTCGAGTTTTCCTCATACTTGTTCTCCTTGCCGACGAGTCCATCAAGACGATCCAAAGCTACTCGACATGGAGTTTTTGGTACATACTTCTATTAACCATGTCTACCTTGATATGTGGTTGCATGTTGCATATGGTGTCTATCTTGTAATGCTTCTAATTAGGGTAAATTGCATCTGCTTAGTTAACACATTATACCTGTAAATATGACATGCCTTCCTATTTTTGGTACATACTACGTCTTTCTATTAACCATGTTCTTACATCATACTAATTTTCTTGTGTATCCCTCATCAATCACTTCTGTCGAGACACCTTCAAGTTGACAGTGTAATATTGGTTGCATCTTGCATATCATTTCAAACATGTATTGCCTCTAATTTGTTGAAGTGCCACTTATAATGAGACACATCTAACTTGGTAGAGTGATTTTGGTTGGATCTTTCGTATGGTGTTTAGATTGCATTGCTTCCAATTTGTTGAAATGCCTCATGCTTACGTTTTTCATACATATTCCATCCTCCTACAATGTGGTTGCCTTACATAAAAGTTGTGTTTGTCAGTATCATGCATCAACGAATTTGGAAGTGCGAATTTCATTCCTTTTTCTTGTGTGTTTACTTGACAAGGCAAAATCTAAAAGGACGAAGGCACGGAATGATGGTGGTCCTTTGGAGCAACCGAAACAGATGACCTCTGCAGATTCTCCTGCTACTCTTACTCCAGTGCAAGTTCCAAAACTCACCCCCCCTACTCCACAGCCCCAAGTGCATGCTCTAACATGGCAGTGTGATATCTGGTTGCATGTTGCATATGGTGTCTAGCTTGTATTGCTCCTAATTTATTAAATTGCATCTCCTTAGCTTACACATTATACATGTGAATATGACACACCTTTCTATTTTGGTACATACTACATCTGCCTATCACACCATGTTCTTACGTCAAACTACTGTTCTTGTGTATCCTGCATCTATCACTTATGATGAGACAGTCACGCCCGTGGGTTAGTACGAGATGCGCTACTCTTATAAAGAGTGCAGTTTCATCCTCCCCACATGATTCTCAAGAAACAACAAGCCTAAATGAAGATATTGAACGTAGCTCTGTACTTGAAGACCAAATTTACCCTACACCAACATCGCAGGTGGTTGCTCTAACTTCGCAATGTGATATGTGGATGCATGTTGCATACGGTGTCTAACTTGTAATGCTTCTAATTAGGGTAAATTGCATCTGCTTAGTTTACACATTATACCTGTGAATATGACATGCCTTCCTATTTTTGGTACATAATACATCTATCTGTTAACCATGTTCTTACATGAAACTACCTCTCTTCTATATCCTGCGTCAATCACTTACGATGAGACACCTTTATCCGTTGCATATTGCATATGATTTCTAGCATGTTGCCATGTATTGCTTCAAATTTGGTCAATACATTTATGACGGTCGTTTATGGGCCGAAAGTTTCAAGGGCCAAAAAATGGGCCCAAATGAAGCAGGACCTTTAACAGGCCGGAAACACACCGGCCCGTAATTCGGCCCAAATACTTAGTGGACTGTTAGCGGGCCAGAAGTGGCCATGGGCTGCGATGTTGAAAAGTTTAGAATGGGCCGTTGACGGGCCGATTTGACAATAGCCATACGGGCCTTAACTATGAATGGGTCGTCTGCAAGTAGGCCGTTAATGGGCCAACCCGCTAATTTTGACTAGGCCAGTCTTTTTAACCTAAATGGGTCGTCGTTGGGCTTTGCCATGTGCCGACGTATCATAGGCGCCTCCTGTCCATTGGGCAGTTGACATCTGTCCTTTTTGGGTGCTGACACCTGGTTCCTCTGGCCAATGAGAAATTTACATGTGGAAAATCCCCATTGGTTGTGGTTGTTAGCGGGTGACGGTGTCCTGGACTAGGGGGTACTCAACGCGTCGTCTCCCGATCAGTTGGATTGGGCCGAGGACCCCCATGGCCGTATACTCATGGGCCAGTCCGGACAGCTGTCGCATTCAAGGAAGAATCCACAAGACTTGGCGATCAAGACAAGGACTCCCCCCCCCCACCGGCGTATTCGGCTAGGACTCTTGTTATCCTAGGCCTCTGGTGCATTATATAAACCGGGGCCAGGCTAGTCGATAGACATATACAACAATCATACCATAGGCTAGCTTCTAGGGTTTAGCCTCTCTGATCTCGTGGTAGATCAACTCTTGTACTACCCATATCATCAATATTAATCAAGCAGGAGTAGGGTTTTACCTCCATCGAGAGGGCCCGAACATGGGTAAACATTGTGTCCCTTGCCTCCTGTTACCATTGATCCTAAGACGCACTGCTTGGGACCCCCTACCCGAGATCCGCCGGTTTTGACACCGACAACGGGTTATCGGATCCAAAACGGACCCAATAGCTTAACGGCGACCCGTTACGGTGGATGCCACGTGTCGGTCACCCTTGACAAAAGCACTTCTATGACACGCGATTTATCGTCATGAAAGTGGACACTTCCGTGATGATAATTTTGGTAATGTCATGGAACACTTCTACGATAGCACAGGTATGACTATCTTGATTCTGTCATAAAATTGTCATGGATGTACATGCATGACAAAAAAGTGACCTACTGTGACAAACACGTATCATCACAGAAGTGTATTTTTTTGTACTGGTGGCCATGAGCACGGGGCCGATGCCGCAGGTCGTCGCCAGGGCCGACTCCTCCTCTGCTCCGCCACCTCTCTCCTTCCCGCCGGAGTTTTCACCCCGGCCTCGGTTCGCTGCGACTGTGCAAGCTCCGGTGAGTCAAACCCCCTCAATGTTGCTCGTAGATGTAGATTAGGGGTTTATTTCTTAGGCATGTGTTATTACTTAGTGGATTTAATATGATTAGATAGGATTCGAGTAGATCCGATTGGATGCGATCCCAATCGAATCCAATTGAACCGATCTGTTCTTGTTTCCTACAGTGTGTGTCCTAGGATAATTTTCTTTTGCTACTGCTAGTGTGTCCTAGGATATGTGTTCATGCTAGTAGTTGTGTTCATGTTATAATCCCTAATGGTAGTGTGCTTTGCTAGGATCTGTGTTCATGGTAGGGTCTTGCTAGGATCTGTGTTCATGCAAATGGTGTGTTCATGTTCATGTTGTTGTTCATGTTGCTACATACATGTTCAAGTTAGGGTTTGTGTTGATTGTTATACGTGCATGTAGTATGACCATTTTAGGATGCTGCCAAATGTGCATGGGTGCACATGAGTGCTATTGGCACTTCATGTTGCTATTTTTAGATGTTTCCATGCTTAGGATAGTGCACTGATGAGTGGCAGTTGCAGAAAAGCAGATGTCACTGATCAGTGGCATTTGCTCATGGGCAAGTACCACTCAGTGGCATTTGCCCAACATCAAGTGCCATTGATTGCCACTGATTAGTGGACTTGCCCAACAGCAAGTGCCACTGATCAGTGGCATATGCCCAACAGCAAGTGCCATTGATATGTGGCATTTGGCAAAGAGTTTGTGCATTAATCAGTGGCATTTGCTCTTGGGAAAATGTCTTTGATCAGTGCCATTTTGCAAAGAGTTTGTGCACCAATACTTGTCATCTTACCTGATGACAAGATATTGAAGAGTGACTGGGATGTAGCGGGTGGAGGAGCTCAGGTGGTGGCCGGAGCTGAGGGCGCCAAGGATTTCATCCCCACGAACAGGTGGCTCGGGACGGTGGACCTGCCTGGCAGGACCGCCTTCATGAGCCTGCCTCGTTCAAGGGGACGATCTCCGAGGCAGGGCCACGAGGAGGGGGCCCGGGAGCTGCTGCGCTTCTACTAGCAGATCAAGGACAAGGAGGACCTCGCCATGCTCGTCGTCCCTCGCAAGTTCGTGGAGATGATGAACACCTAGCTGGTCATCAAGCGGCTCCTGCACGTGGTCAGGCTGTCGACGAACAAGCGGTGCGTGTTCTGGGTGCAGGTCCAGAACTTCGAGGTGCACATGGTGCTTGGCCGGGGCTGGAACTACTTTTGCCGCCACCATCGGATCGTCCCCAACGACCTCGTCGTTATGCGCATCTCAGGACTCGGACTGAAGGTTCAGATCTACAACCACGACTCCTCGGTCATGTGCAGGTTTTGTTGCAGCAGGCACAACTGCGTTGGTGACACTGAGCATGCTATGTAGTGAAGTAAGGTGTTAGTGTTGAACTTTTATGGTGTGTGGCTAGACTTATGGTACTTGTTTTGAGAACTTGTTTATATTTTGGCCAGGAGCAGCACCCTGACGTGGAGCAGGGAAGGAGGATGCTCCATTGTTAATCTTAAGTAGTTTGCTGTCATTTCCTTACTTGCTTTGTTTGATTTCATTTGGTTGCTTGTTTTGTTTGATCTCATATGTGCTTGCTGTTGTGCTGATTATGTGGTGGTAAGGCCACCACATTTGAATGGGGTGAGCAGAACACAAACGATGTTTGCAACCAAACAACCGAAGTTTGCATCTGCTCACACCCTAAGCACAAAAACGACAACCAAACAACCGG
>NC_041381.1:589823528-589834646 GCF_002162155.2 Triticum dicoccoides
AACAAGTTGCATCTTCTGCATATGAGGCTGCATTTTAAGAATCAGGCTGACTGGAGATGGATATGCAATGCAGCTACTGTTGCAAACTGGAACCAAACCGCCCTTAGTGTTTGTGTCCTACTCACAAAAGCAAGGCGGTGGAGACTCTGTGGAAAAGGAATGAGATTCTTCTTATCTAGCCCCTACTCCGGCGGTGCTTCTAACATCGTCGGAGGACATGCGAAGGTTTGTCTTCGGCGGATCTCGCAGGATTGGGCCGGCGTTTGTCTTCGGTGAACCTAGATGGATTCGGTCTTTGTTCGTCTGTATTTCTGTGTCTACAAATTGGATTCTTCTAATCTACGCTTCTCTTCATCGGCGACGGTTTGGTCCTGTAAGGCCTTAGCACGACGACTTTCCCACTGTCTGCTACAATAAAGTTTGCCCGACTTTGGTGAAGGGGGAACGTTGATGGCGGTGCACCTTCGGCTCGCTCCGGTATTAGGTGGTCTATGAGATGTAATTTTTACTTGAAAAGAGAGTGTCAATTTTATGAATTTCCTCGCGGTTCTGGTCGGACACCAAAGGCGAAGTCCTGTCCAAACCGGGGACGGACTGGTCTACCTCTTCGCCGCGAGCCCATCTACCCGCGGCTTTCCCTTTCCTTGAAGCACGCACGAGGGGAACACAAACGAAACCCACCCTCCCCGTCCGTACGTCTCTCGCCCCCTCCACCCGTCGCCGCCGCCGTCGCCCCCCTCCCCGATTCGAGGGCGCCCCGGCCCTTGCTCCCGCCCCAGCCTCCGCTCGCCGGCCGCGCCGACCCCCTAGAGCTCGCCAGCACCGCCACCACCACCACGGTGGCCACTCCTCCGCGGCGCGCGCTGGTGGGCGATGCGATCGGATGAGGTGTGGGCGGCGGCGGCGGCGGTGCTACGTGGAGAAGAGGAGGAGGAGGAGGAGGTGGTCCAGCTTCCCCGCGGCGGCGCCGCACCAGCCCTACGGAGCGGAGGCCGGTGATGGCCCCCACCGCGGAGCCGGCGTCCGCGGCGCCGCCGCGGCGCCCGCGCTCGGGCCCGCCCCCCGGGCTCAAGAACCTCGGCAACACCTGCTACCTCAACAGCGTGCTCCAGTGCCTCGCCTCCACGCCTCCGCTCGCCAGCTTCTGCCTCGCCTCCCGCCACTCCAATCTATGTACCAAACCCTAGCTCCCGCTTCCCCCTGCTCTAATCTGTATCTGTTGCAATTCGTCGCCGTCAGAAGCTAATTCGATGTTTATGTCGGTCCGTTTGCTTTGTACAGGCAAAAAGGTGTTCCCCAACAGGGACAAGGAGTGCGCCTTCTGCGTGCTGGAGCGGCAGATTGTGCGGCAGCTTCGGGCGGAGGCAGGGGCTCTGGACTCGCCGGGGAAGGTCCTCCGCAGCCTGCCGCTCTTTGCCGAGCACTTCCGGTGGGGGCGCCAGGAGGACGCCCACGAGTTCCTGCGCTACGTCATAGACGCCTGTCACACTGCTTGCCTCCGCATACGCAAGCGCCTCCCCGTGGTAACTGCCAATGGAGACTGTGGCCCGGAGGAGGGCCGAGGTCAGGGGAGCTGTATGGTGATGAGGGAGACATTTGGCGGGGCGCTGCTCAGCCAGGTGAAGTGCCTTGTGTGCAAGGGGGAGTCGAACAAGACCGACGAGATCATGGACCTCAGCCTCGACCTGCTCGGGACCAGTTCTGTTGGGGATGCCCTTACATGCTTCTTCAAGCCTGAGGTATTGGAGGGTGCAAACAAATACAGTTGTGAAAGGTATGATACCGAGTCTTCCCAACTACTGGAAAATATGTATATTCAGAATCAACTAGGTTTTGCTATTTACTATGAGATTGAAATGCAAAAATGTTTTGGAGAAAACGTATGTTCGGTTCACTAGATTTTCAGATGAAATATTAGGATTCCATGCCAGGAAGGATTTTCATCACTCGCCCATTTTGGTTGCGAGAATCCCTATGGAAAAATGTATGGTCAACTTCCTTTTCGATGGCCATCACCAATCCATGTACTTCGGTGGCTAATTGGAGGATACAAGTATAAACAGGGAGGAAAGTGTGTTTGAGTTTTCTGAGAGAGGGCAAAGTCTTGACATGTTAAAATATGTGGAGCAGTTAATTAAGCTTCACTATTGTCTTGTAGTTTTAGTATTTCGTGGACAGATTACAATTTCTTTTGTTTGTTCTATCGCTCATCGTTCACCTATTCGCCCCCTCTTCCTCTGTATATCCAATTCCTGTGGTGTTGCATCCATTTGAATTCTTATATATTTTTCCTTTGTTATCAAACATGCATTTAAATTGTGAAATGTGGATTTTGGTATTACAGATGCAAGAAACTCACCTCAGCTCGGAAGCAAATGTTCATACTCAAGGCACCTAAGGTTCTTGTTATACAACTCAAGGTTCTAAATCTTTCCCCTGATTTCTTTATTGTGCAAAGAACTTATCTCTTCTATTTTACTTGGGTTATGCTTAAAAGGGATTGCTCATGATCTATTTCTGTTTCCATTTTGGTGAACTGCTATTAGAGGTTCGATGGAATACATGGTGGGAAGATCAATAGGAACATAGAGTTCAAGGAAGGTCTTGTTCTTTCCGACTTCATGTATGACAAAAACCAGGTATGATACCGTTTGATTGTCACGTGGTTTAGAGTACTGTTGACATTATCCAGGTAGGCGATATTGTGGATGTAAAACTAGTCATGAAAGCAATATACTCCGCATGTAATCAGCTGCTCATGATCACATATGTTACCTTGTTGATTGATATAGTTTTACCATGCAACTTTGTTATGATTATGTTATTACAGGGTACCATCAGTTTCTAGTTAGCTCGGAACTCCTTTAGGAATTATGGGTTAGATTGACTCTCTGGTTCATTGGACCAAAGTTCAAAATCATGAACAGTGAGTTTTACGTGAATGATTTTGAAATAAACAATACGAAAAATGATGAAAACAACATAGTTCACAACAATCAAGCTCATCTTAAAAGATGTGTTGCTTAGTTCTGAAAGTTCTGTCTGAGCTAGTGTAATTGTTGAAGCAACAATTGCTCAGATCCTGGCATTTTTTTTCTATTGGTAAATTAACCTGAATGTGTAAAAAGGCAGACATATATCACTACACATAGCAAATTTGAGCTCTGATAACCGTTTTAGCAATTTCTAAATCTCCTCAGAACACTCGATAGAGCCAAGTAATTGTAGGGAAGTAACTTTCTGTCCTGTTTTGATATTACCCAGCTCTTATCTTCTATTTTACTTATGCGCTTCTTCTCTGCTTCGGTGAAACCAGGCTGCTGATTCTGTCCCAGACAAAAAAAGGAATATACTGATTAATAAGTAACTCTCTTTAAGGTTGTGAACTGTATGTATCTGAACTAAAGCATACCTGTCTGTTTGCATGATGATCTTATAAACTGTGTCCAAGTGCTAGCTTAATTTGTTCTTAGTATGCATTAGCTATATTTCTATTTGTTTCTTTGCGGTGACAAGATAGCATTCTTGTTTCCTGACTTTATGATTTTGTTGGTGTAGACGTAGTTGGAGTTATGAAGGGGAGCCTTGGCGCAGTGGTAAAGCTGCTGCCTTGTGACCATGAGGTCATGGGTTCAAGTCCTGGAAACAGCCTCTTACAGAAATGTAGGGAAAGGCTGCGTACTATAGACCCAAAGCGGTCGGACCCTTCCCTGGACCCTGCGCAAGCGGGAGCTACATGCACCAGGTTGCCCTTTTAGACGTAGTTGGAGTTATGCAGATCAGATTTGGAATCTTGGATACAAGTTAAACTTCATGGCTCAGAAAGGAAAACCATAGAAGAGTTTTTATCTAGTTACATGCGACCGAGCTATAGAAGTGCACCCCAGTAAAAATAATGTTTGAAGTATCCTGTAAAATCTTCAAGGCGCCATTTATGTGTGCTCCCTTCTATTTAATCTTTAGTGGTAAATACAAACGGACTTCGGAAATTGTTTCTGGGTGAATGTCAGAGAGGGTCAATGTCAGTTTTTAAAACCATACATTATGTTCTCAACACTTCTAAACTTCTAATGCAGTATAACATTAAAATCTTCTAATGAATTCATTGTACCCGTTGATCTTCACGGAAGCTTTGTGGTTATCAACAAAATATCTTGTGTCTAATAAATTAGGACAATAACTAGTGCTTTGCATGCCCTTTACATGGTTATTTATACCTGAATGGAATGCGTTCTGTAGTTGATGTTTCAGTAATAGCTCGCCTGCCGGTCTCGGAATAATGCATGATTTTTTTTTTACTGCATGAAGCTACAAATGCACCAACAAAGGTGCCAGTAGTGAGACCTGAGTGGGTGTGAATAGCATATCTTAATAATGTTTTTTTTGTTCCAAGAAACTTTTTATATTATTAATGACATTAACGAGTAGCGCCTGATTACTTTCCATATTTCCAAATATTATTTTGGATATTTTAGTGCAGTCCTTTGTCTGAACATTTGTTCACGATAACTTCTTTTGATTTTATTGCTTGGATCTGCAGGACCCACAACCGGTATATAATCTTTTTGGCAGCATCGTCCATTCAGGTTTCTCCCAAGATTCCGGTCATTACTATGCATATGTTAAGGTAAATAGGCTATTCAGTCAGTGTCTAAACTTCTTCAGTTCTATTGCCCTAACATCTTACTAAATGTTTCTGCCAAAAACATTTTGCTAAATGTACTGGGAACTTGAATTGCATGCAGGATGCTGCTGGTCGCTGGTACTGTTGTAATGATTCTCATGTCTCCCTCTCAAGCTCTCAGGACGTTTTGACTGAGAAGGTCTATATCCTATTCTATATACTGAGTTCCAAAACTCAAAAAAATAGTACAAATGGTTACTCTTCTAGTGCAGTTAAATCTTCCAACACCAATGGGAATGGCATATCAAGTGCCGCATGTAGTGAGCCCCTGAAGATACCATTAGTGAAGCAGAATGGCTCATTCTCTACTAAAGGTATTGTGCCACTACCCCTAAAGAATGGCAAGATTGCACCAGGTCTACAGTTCAAGCCGATCCACTTGAAGAATACAGGAACAGAGAAGGTTGCATCAAATGGCAAACCGCACCCCATTTTGAGAAAGCCAGAAGTTAATGAAGCCACAACACTAGTGGAATCGAACGGATGCGGACCTGGAAAATCTGCAGAACCCAGTGAAGGGTATGCTAATGATAGTATTTCCTGCGATAAGTTGGATGCTGATTCACAAAGAATGTTGCAAGGCACAGATGGAAATGGACATCCAGTTCATTTTGTTGGCCTCCAAGAGACCAGTGGTGCCAAGGCCACGTGTGCTGAAAAACCCCCTGAACAGCCATCTAGTGTTGTTACCTCAACATTGGACAAGAACATTTGTAGTTCAGAAAAGGGTCCTAAAAGTTCAGTTTTACACCCTGAAGTATCTGCTGACTCAGTCAAAGCAGTGGTGGCTTCAGCCAAGGACTTGAAGCATCATCTTGAAGAAGGAAAGTTTAAGGAAATGTAAGTCTTGAATTGACAGTGTTATTGCTTTTCCTATTCGTATTTCTTTCCATGAAACACCAACTGTCCATTCAGTTGCTTTATTCTCCTCCTGTAGTTTTCAGACATTGAACAATGAACACCTTCCATGTTTACTGCTTTAGTTTTGATTATTTTGAACTGAGTCTGCACCATTGTTTACTGGTTTAGCTTTGATTATTTTGAACTGAGTCCACACCCATCTAGCTATGAAGATACATTAAACAACAAATATTAGGCTATCATGGTTTGAACATCGTTGAAATTTGCATTGCAAATGTGCAAGTGGTGTATGTTGCAAACTAAAGCTTATGGTTCATGCATGTCCGTTTTCAATAGGAAGTATCAACTTAAGGATCTAACGTTGCATGAAGCTTGGATAGACTAGATTCATATATTATTCAAGGATGACATGGATCGGTACTTCGTGAATAATCCCTCAGATATAAGAATTCATGCATGAAGGCTGTAACACCTTTTGAATATTCGCATCCAGCTGAACCTAATTCAGTGACTGATATGCCAGTCACTAAGCTAGCATATCTGCACTGCATGCTTCACCATTTTACTATTTTTCTTTATTATCTTTGACGCCTAGGTTTTAATTTGTGTTGTCAGCTGTAGTAATTTCATGATGCTTACTGCCTGTTTTATTAATTAAAATTTCCAGGCTTGCTGAATCAGCATCTTCTGAGCTTCGGTCCTCTGGTTGGGCGGATGATGTATGTAGTTTTATGCGTTCTGCAAAGAGGCAGTGTATACAGAACACAGGCACGTCTCAAGATAGTGAGGCAATCAGGTGAAGTGCTTTGCTCCAAGTTTTTTCTGCTTCAGCTTTATTTTTCTGTTGCTTTAAAATATATTTATATATGGAACTGTTCTTTTGCTCGTAAGATAGACAGGGTAACTTAATGCTCTGCACACTGCTATTATGGTATTTCGATTTCTTATTACTCTACTAAGCCATATCCTTGTGCCATTTAGCACTGTGTTACTCTAAAATGAGTGAATAGACACAGTAAAACATGTCTATATACATCTGATTCAGAAAAAAGTAGAACATCTTATATTTGTGAACGGAGGGAGTACCTTTGTAGGGAATCTTTTAGTTTTCTAGCTAAGTTATTTTTCGGCATCCCCAGCATATGCCAAATATGAGAATTTATTTTCCACTGTGTGTGATCATCATTACACTCGTGGGTGGTGTGTCCACATCGTCCAATGTGTCTAATATTTGTCTAATATTGTATATGTATGCTTTCTCCTGTAATGCAGGAAGCAGCTAATAAGTGATTCTGGAAGAGTATTTAGGTCCAAAATTCCAGAGTTACTGCGGGAAGATCTGATTCAATCCCTGAGATCATACTTTGAGGATAAATTTTGACTGGATGCTTAAGCTTGTGTGGGCCTTGTTTAAAAGGTAATACACAATTTACTTATATATTTTCCAACCATTGTAAAGAATCTTACGAGGGATTTTGTGTGTCATGTGTACATACATTTTTATGCTCTTCCCCTTTTGTTTCAATTTTTAATGTATCTTATGCTTGACAATTTAGGTGCCAGTGGTCTACTAGGAGCTCCATGCACGTCTGGCTTATTTTTGAGGCGTTTTTGTTCCCTGAGATGAGATGAGGTTGAGAAGTAGAGCGACGTGTAAAGCTTTGCCTCCTTTTTGCTGTTGTCCCCCATGCTATACTGTAGGCTTGAAACCCCACAATCAGCACCCCTTTCTTCTGTTTCTAGCATGTAGCAGCAGACTATTTCTTATTCCCCCCCTTTGTACAATTATAAGTGGTAGACCCCCTTGTACAATTATAACTGGTAGATTAGCTCATGAATTTCTTGGGTTTTGACCCGGTCTCGAAATAAACCTGTTGATGGTTTTAATTATATATGATCGGTTACTTTCAGTTATGCTCTTCAGTTATCTTGGTGTCATTTTGCAAAATGGTTGATCGAGGAGATGATGATGATCTATCAAAAGCGACATGTCGTCTGTGAATAGATGTAGACTACTCTCTCTGTAACTTCTTATAAGACGTTTTTAGAGTCCATGACAGTAAAAAAATGTTTTATACTGTATTAAGTTAGAGAGGGAGTACAAATAATTGTTTTTCCTCATCACGTCAACAACATACCCAAATATTTGCTTGCTTTCTTCTAGGAGCAGCACGAACATATAGTGAAAGAAAGAGAAACGGTCTGCATGAACATTTAGGAGCAGCATGACATAATGCATTTCATTTTCTGCAGTACATGTCTTTGTAGGCACAGGAGAAACAGTCTGCCAAATGTTTTTATATTGCGTGTTTCAGATGATTGATTACCAGAAGGAATCATGCGTGTGGGGACTTGGCTTGGCTTCATAATAATATCTTCTTCTTTTTTGAGACATTCATAATAATATCTGGAGGCTTATGCTGCCTGTCAAGTTGCTATGATTCTGCAGTAACAATCTATGACATCTCTCCAATTAGCATTATACTTGTACTTGACTTTAAGTCAGTTTTTTTTTTTTGCGAGGAAGCAAGAAAGATCTTCTTCACGGACTTTTTCTTTGTTCTTTTTTTTTAGATTGGAGGAATTCCTCATATCCAAGGCAGCTCCCCACAAACACCCATATGACTATGCCCCCTTTTGAATCGACAGTAGATTGGGCTTCATAGCTACTTTCATTCTAAAGACGAATATTAGTCAATAGGCAGGCTTCTATTATTGTCATCATCCAATAGAAACACGCGTATGTTTTGTGCTTTATTGTTAAAAAAAATCATGGAAACAAGTTGCATGAGTTGCTCGTCTTGAAGCCGTGGGTGGTGTTGGATGTCAAACTGCTGCTCCATACAAGGCGTGTTGTGATTCAAACGAAGCTGTCATTCTGGCGCAGGCGTCGTATGGACGACGATCCAGATGAAACCGTACGTCAATAACGTCCAACCACCTCGAGCATTATCGATCGTGTGTGTGCGTGTGTGTGTGAGCTGGTACGCAGCAAGGCGCAATTCCAACGCCAGCCAACCTGTGCCCTTGGCATACACGCATGCCTGCCAGGGATGGACGCGTCCGTCCCACCCACCGAGAGCCGTGGCGGTTGCCGCCGTCACGAGCCACGCCTCGCCTCTTTCTTTCTTCTTCTGCTAGGCGGGGCGCACCGCCAACCAACCAACGAACCAAGGCGTGTGCATGGAAGTCTCTAGATGTCGACGTGACATCTTGTATGGAACACGATGCAATACTTCTCGCCCTTGCTGGAGGATTCCTAGTGCATTTGTTGGACGAAATGCGTGCGCTTTCAATGGAATCGCTCCGTGTTCATCTAGATGTGTTTTAGCAAAACTGTAAAAGTAACAGGAGACAAAGGTGCTGCACTGACGAACGGATCCCATCACCACCCACGTCTGCACGCCGATTGTCCGTCCTGCAGCTCGCTCGGGTATCTGTGAGAGTCCAGTCCATGGAGAAGGACACGAGAAAACCCACACATTTTCCAACCCTGCACCACACCGGACCTGTCCGGTCCTATATTCCCAGGGGATGCCAAAGCGAGCCCGGTCCTAAACAAGAGGATGAAAGCAGGATGAGCAGAATCCAAAAATAGGCACTCAAACCGTCCTCCAGAATTTTGCCCTGGATCAGCTGAAATTCGCTTACCACTATGTAGTATGCAACAAATTCGGACAGTGCACGTGCACCTACCCGCGGAATGTTCGATGTGAAATTCTTGCCCAAGATCGATCTTCTTTGCCCGGAACCAAGAGGAGACCAAAAGGACTAAAGGAGAGTGACAAAGTTATTAGTTTTAAAGTGTACACACAAGTTAAATACTACTGTAGTTCTTTTTGTCTCTATCTTCTCGCCTGCATTTGATCTAGAGAGTTTCCTGCCAGCCTACATTTCCTCCAGTATAATCTTATGTCCAGTTCCGACGAGGGAGGGGCGATGACGGCGGCTCGCTTCAATGCTTGTAGTCGTCGCTAGGTGGTCGATGAATCTGGATGTAATTTTCATTACTTCTGGTGTTCATTGTACTGCGATGATTGAAGATGAATAGATCGACAGTTTTCCGGAGAAAAAAAAATCTAGCGAAGTTTGCTTACGTAGCTTCTTTTAGTGCTTTATTTATTTATCTTCTCATCATGGTGCTGGTAGGCCTGGCACCGACGAAAGCTATGGCCAATTCCTCTCTGAAAACTCACAATGCTCTTCGGTTCTTTTTCCTTTTTTAATTCTATCACTGGTCCTTAAGCATATAGGATAGAGTGTATGACATTTGCTTCTTAATTTTCTATATTTGCTTGTAGTTCATTTCTTATTTGTATGGCCTCGATGAGCTTATTTTTGAAAAATATTTTTGGAATGGTCCATGTTCTTCATGCTTGTGATCGATCAGTCGGGGAAGGTTATTCGGACTGCTGCACTGTACTTCTGTAGGAAATCAATAAGTTTCCTAGCTAAGTAATTATTCAGAATCCCCAGCATATGCCGAATACGAGAATTCATTTTTCATTTTATTATGTGGGTGGATTGTCCACATCACCCAATTTGTCTAATATTGTATATAGTTTCTCCTGTAATGCAGGAAGCAGCTAATAAGTGAGTCTGGAAGAGTATTTAGGTTGAAAATTCCAGAGTTACTGCAGGAAAATCTGATTCAATCCCAGAGATCAAACGTTGAGGACAAATTTTGACCGGATTCTTAAGCTTTTGTGCGGAAGTTCTTTTAAAGGTAATCAGCAGTTTACTATATTTTTCCAAACCAGCATTGCAAAAATAATCTTATGGGTAATTTTATGTACCATGTGGACATGCATTTTATGCTCTGGCACTTTCCTGTTGGATCATGCTGATCTTCATTACTAACATGTCTTATGCTTAACAACTTAGGTGCCAGTGGAATAGTGTTTGGTGTACTACGAGCTCCTTGTGCGCGGCAGGCATATTTTTGAGGCATTTTTGTTTCCTGAGATAAATGAGGTTGGGAAGTAGAGTGACCAAAACGACGTGTAAAGCTTGGGTCCTTTTCGCTGCTGTTCCTAAGGGCATCTCCAGCCGTAGAGCCCCACAGGAGACATTTTTATCGCCCCTTGGGGGGCTGCCGGCGAAATTTTTTGCGTGCGATCGAGAAAATATCCACTCGTTCCGCCCGCACGCACGCCCCCCCCTCTCCTCGAGCTCCCCTCCTTTGCGACCGCGGCTGCTTCCTGACAACGCCGCCGTCGCCGCCGCCGCCGGCTGCTACTCTCTGCGTGGACGACTTCTGCGTCTCGCCGGCCTTCCGGGGCCGCTTCCGCCACGACGTCCCGCAGCTCGCGTGTCCGCCACGCCAGGCGACGAGGAGGAAGCAGGGCGCGCGCGTCCGCCCGGCGTCCAGGAAGCAGGGCACGGTGCCGTCCGCCACGCGACGAGGCGGGGAGGAAGCAGGGCGCGGCCGGCCCGTCCGCCACACCGGCCATGCCGGACTCGGCGAGCGGCGACAGGGGCGTGCTCCTGGGCTGGAGCTCGACCCCAACCCGTCGGCAGCGCGGACGGGGGAGCGGAGGAGGCTGCCCGCGGCGAGCACGCCGTGCTGCGGG
>NC_041381.1:589835284-589877384 GCF_002162155.2 Triticum dicoccoides
GCCTCGCCACCCGCGCTCGCCCACAGCGTCGCCGGCCGCCGAGTCCTTGACGCTGGCCAAGACGGAGCTCCCCGGCGTGGCCTTCGGCTGCGGCGACACGAACGAGGACGACGGGTTCCTGGCGTGAAGGCGGCGAGCGAGGCGGGGAGGCGACAGGTGGGGAGGCGGGCCCGCGTAGAGAAAAAGGTTGGAGAGAAAGGGAGTGGGAGGCTGAATGTGGGCCAAATGCATGCAAAATCTTCTCTCTCCGCCCCCAAGAGCCCCCTGGCAGGCTGGGTTTCGCCTGCGCGCGCCGGCGCTAATTTTCGCTAAATCCGGCGAAAACTGAGCTCCTGGTGTCCTGGCTGGGAGAAAAATTAGGCGTCGACGGCCAAAAAGTGCTAGTGGGGAGCATCCTAGGGGGGCCGGCTGGAGATGCTCTAATGCCGTATACTATAGGCTTGAAACCAACTCCACAATCAGCACCCCTTCCTGTTTGTAGCATGTAGTAGCAGATTAGCTCTTATTTGTGCAATTATAGCTGGTAGATTAGCTCATGAATTTCTTGGGTTTTTGACCCGTTCTCGAAATAAACCATTTTATGGTTTTAATTATAAATTGGATACTTTCAGCTGCCTGGGTGTCATTGTGCAGGACGGCTGGCGGGTTTTGGATGCAGCAGCAGCGATGCCTAAAAGCAACATCTCGTATGTCAGTGGATGTTGACTACAGATAGATAATGTTTGTTTCTACGTGACCCTCACCCAAATATCTAGTATAGTGGTTTTGTTTCCTCTTCTCAAATAAAAGGAGCGGCATGAACGTACATTTGGTGAAGAGAAAGAGATGCACATCGATCGTTTGCTATAAATAAATTGCTTTTGTATTGGCGTTTCTGCCTTGTACGTCTTGGAAGTTGGAGGGTAGGCACACGCCACTTGTCAGTCAGGCACGGGGAGGGTGCAAACCCGGTCCAAGAAATGCTTTTTGTGTGTGCTTGTAGCGGGTTTGGGATGATTACAAGAAGGAATCCTACGTGTGGGACTTGGTTCGAGAACAATATCTATGATTATCATGGCTGTCAACTTAAGAGTTTGTTGCTCTGATTCTGCACCAGCATCTCTCCACTTGACCATTATATATAAGTGATGAATCGACAGCGCGTCCCCGGACTGAACCTTGTACTTGACGCTCAGTCAGCTCTCCATTATCATCGTCGTTGTCCCAATAAAAACACGCGTATGTTGTACCGACTGTTGTTCATCATGGGAGCAACTTGCACCTGTTGCTCGTTTTTCAAACCGTGCGTGGTGTTGGATGTCAACTGCCGCTCCATTTATTTATTTTTATTCAACAAGTCGATATCCATCCATCCCCGCGTCCCGTGCAACAGCTGAACCAACAGAGAGGAAATTTGAAATGAAAGCCAAGTTTGGTGCAAGGCCCAAGCATGAACCCGGCCACCCGGGTCTGGTGGTAGCGTCGATCCGGCAGGTTTGCACGGCCCGGATGAGACCATCGGTGGACGTACGCGACGACGCCCCAACTACCTTGAGCATTATCGAGTGTGTGCGTGTGTGGTGCGTGAGCTGGTACGAAGCGAAGCAAGCAGCGAGCGCATCCCGAGTAAATAGCATAAAACTACTACTTTACAGGCTAGGATTCCAAAAAACTATCAGTTTTTAATTTTTCTCAGATACCTATCAAGCGAGTGGTCGACTGTTTCAAAAAACCCAAATCTTCGAGTGATTCAAAGTTGATCGCGATCATGACAGGTCAGGCCCGCACCTAAATGAACTGCATGTTTGACCGTTAGGTTGACCGTTAACTTACAAGTGCGGCCCACATGTCAGTGTCTCTACCTCATATTCAAACAAAAAAAATCTTCAATCCCCCGATTCTTTTCCAAATTTACAAATATGTCCTCACCTTTTACAAAACAACACCTATAAACATTGCTAAAAGGCAATCAGGTCCTTGCTGTTTTTCTGAAAAAGCAATCGGGTCCCTGTAGTTTTTCTAAAAAAGCCATCGGGTCCCTGTACATGGCCGCCGCCGCGCCATGCCGTGCTCCATGCCGCCGCCACGCACCTGCAGGACGCCCTCTGCTGCTCCTTGGCCGGAGAGACGGCCGCTACTGCTGCTCCTTGGCAGCCACTAAGCCGCGGCGGCCTCTGCTGCTCCTTGGCAGCCACTGAGCCGCGGCGGCCTCTGCTGCTGCTAATTGCAGCCGCCAAGCCCCGCCTCGCGAGTTGGTGTGGCGCGTGTCCGCCGTTGCCGGTGCCACAACCAAGTTGGTGCGGCGTGTGGTGGCTTCCGGCGGCGCCCCGGTCGATCTGGCCGTTGGACCTGGTCGTTTCCGGCGGCGGCTAGCTGGTGGCTTTTGGCGGCGGCGAGCTGCTAGCTTCCGGCGGCGGAGGAGAGAGGGAGGCCGGGGAGGGGTGTTGCCGGCTTGGGAGAGGACAGAGTCGCCGGCTCGGGAGGGGGTGTGTATCCTGCTCGTGCTCGAGAGAGAGAGAGAATTCAGGGGAGGGAGAGAAGGAAAAGAGAAGGAAGAGACACTGACATTTGGGCCCCACTTGTAAGATAACGGTCAACCTAACGGTCAAACAGACAGATCGTTTAGGTGCGGGCCCGACGTGTCATAATCGCGATCAATTTTAAATCACTCGATATTTTGGGTTTTTTGAAACAGCCGACCACCCATTTGGTAGGTATCTGAGAAAAATTAAAAACTGATAGTTTTTTTGGAACCCTAACCTGTAAAATAGTAGTTTTATGCTATTTACTCGCGCATCCCCAAGGTACGACGCCAACCTGTGGAGTTGCCCCCTTGGCATTGCATTGCCTTGGAGGGAGCGAGGGACGCGTCCGCCCGTCCCACCGACCGAGCCGCCGTTGGGCACGGTTGCGCTTTCACGCTACTCCCGCCGCCGCCGGTCGAGAGCGGCGGTGCGACGGTTGCCGTCACGAGTCACGGCACACGCGGCATGCATTTGCATGGCCTTCCCGCCAACCAACCAAGCGGCCAAGCGTGCAGGTGTGCATGCATACGGAAGAAGTCTCTAGCATAGCAAGAATAATCCTGCATTCAGCTGAAATAAAAAACTGAAAAAAAAGAGAACAATCCTGCATCCATTGAAACGGGGGCTGCACTAGTACTATACGTGTTCATCCATCCGAGTCGGGTAAACAAACAAAGATGGCCGCACTTGACTGAGAAATGACCGTAGATCTCTCCGATTTCCCAGCCCGAGAAAGATGCTCCCTGCGCACGGATGCCCGGATCTGTTAACGGACTAGGTTTAGCTGTTGCCGTTGCCGTTGCCATCCCATCATCACCCACGCACGCACGCACGCACGTCTGCACGCTCAGGCGACAGGTATCCGCGCTCTGCAGCTCGGGTATCGGCGAGAGTCCAGTCCACGCTCCTTCCTTCCACCGAGAGAACACGAGAAAACGCACACATTTTCCGACGCCCGCACGCTCCCCACCGGCGGCCGGCCCTACTCACTCTCCCTGTCGTGTCCTAGGGGGATGCCAATTGCCAAAGCGAGCCCGGTCCTAAACAAAAAGGATGAAAGCTGAATCACTCACCGCCGCCCAACCCACCCTCCAGCTCCAGCTTCTACGCATTTTGCTTTTTCTTTTTTGCGTGGAGCAGCTGAAACTTACTTAGGGCATGTACAATGGAAGCATCACCTTTCTAGTGCTTCATCTCTTCCACATAAGTAAAGATGTATGAGGCACTATTTAGTTTGTTAAACACCCAACGCATGGAGCTGCCCCATCAGGCCAATGTATGACATGTACATTCTCTTTTCCCTGTACTTCTTGTGAACGTGGATGGCTGGCTAGCCTCATCTTTCTCGCTTTTGCCCACTCTCTATTTCTTTTGTCAGCCAAGAGCCTACTTTCTCTGCAGGATCCCGTTTTAGTCTACAAGCTACAGGTTGAGCTGAGCTGGACAATTGCAAGTGACGTATAGAGCTGAAGCATCCGTCCACAGTGGAGCGTTGGCCATGCCCTTAGGACCTCTTTGATTCATAGGATTGCAAAAACAAATGAATAGGAAAACCATAGGATTGAAATGACATGTTCATTGGATCCCTATAGGATTTGAGTTTGTTTGATTCTGTCACGGGACAAGCAAATGGTTTCTTCCAAGAGATTGAAGTGGATGTTAGAATTCCTCTGAAATGTAGTACACATGAATCCTTAGGAAAAAATTCTACAGGATTCAATCCTACGAATCAAACGACCAACGTAGGAAAATTTCCTAAAAACTATAATCCTTCAAAGATCCTATGAAAATCCTTTGAATCAAAGAGACCCTTAATCCCCCCACGAATCAATGAAAAATTCACACACACAAGGTTGAATCCGTGCGCCTATTTGCGATTAGTATTTACCGCGCTCCAAACAAGATTCTGCAACACCTTCAGATTCAGGTTCGTCAGGCAACTAAACCCTGAAGCGTACAACGAGTGCACTACGGTGCAACAAAGAGTTGTTGGGCCACAACCCATGTAAGCGTGCGTGAGTGAGTGTGGCCCGAGGCCAGAACTACTTAAGGGATGTTGCTCTCTCTAGACAGGCACGATGAATAGGAATAAGATCTAATCCCCCTCTCCCTGAGCTCTCCTCCTCACCTACTCCCTTCTCTGATCTCGCCCCCAATTCCCCTCTCGAACCCTAGCGCCTCCTGGGGTATTACAGTTGGTAATCAGAGCCGAAATTTTTCCCCATCCCTTCCAGGCGGCTGCATATCTCGTATCCTCTCGATCGACATGTAACATCCACCGTGTAGGTGCGAATTGCTCCGACGAATTGCACGAAATCCTGGACGGGGTTAGGTCTGATTTGGAGTGAGATAACGGCGCCGTCGTCGAAGCCCTCGGCGCAGACCCGCTACCTCCTCGACGCCATGGGAGAAACCACCGACAAGCTGCAGAAACTGCTCGAGTCGGTCATCCGCCGCCTCGGCGCAAGTCAGAAAACCGCCGACGAGTGATTATAGGGCCAGACGTCCTTCAATGAGATGGTGTCCACCGAATTGAAACACCTAGGCAAGCAAATCGACTTGACCCAAGCCGATGTCGACGAGGCGCGCAAGGCGGCGCCCACCATGGATCCAGCCACCGCCGCCGCGGTGGAGGCCACATCACCATCGGGCCTCACTACAAATGCGGGATCATCCATCCATGGCCCCCTACACTACCCGTCGTGACCCACCACCCGCCCCCGCCTCCACCTCCTCTGCCCCTGTATACTGAAGGTGCAACGCAACTTCCATTCGCGCGATTGGTAAATCATGGACCCCCATTGTTGCCCGTCAGAGCACCGATTCCGCCAGAGCCTGGCCGCGTCGGCGAACACTACACCAAACCACCCAAGCATGACTTCCCAAAGTTTGAAGGGGTTGCCCCTCGCATCTGGTTGGAGCGTTGTGTTTCTTATTTTGAGCTATACAGGGTGCCACAACACAGTTGAGTCATTACCGTGTCCTTGTACATGGAAGGACTGGCAGCTGTGTGGCTGCAATCTTACCGTCAAACGCACCCAAGATTGACATGGCAAACCTTCAGAACAGTAGTCGAGGAAGAATTCGGGCCAAAGGAATTCGAGGTTCAGATGCACCATTTGATCCAACTGAAGCAAACCAGCAGTGTACAGGAATACAAACAACAATTCGAGACTTGCATGTACCATTTGCTGTCCCTCGACCCATCGCTCAGCCCCAAGTTTTTTGTGTCTCAGTTTCTGTTGGATCTGAAAGACGAGCTTCGGCTTGGTGTTCGTTTGCAGTCGCCAACAAGTATCACTCGGGAAGCGGTATTTGCACGCATATAGGAGGAAGAACTGGAGAAGCAATGCGTTCCACGCCACCGCCAAGCACCAGTGGGACGTCCACCACCAGCCATGCCGGCCCCTGTTCAGGCTCGCGGGGTAGTACCACCTCGTCAAGGAGGCGACGATTTCGATTGTGAGCGCCAGCTGCGCGACTTCAGATGCGCCAATGGCCTCTGTTTTCGCTGCAACGACAAGTACTCGCGGGAACACCAATGCAAGCGAACCAGAGTCGTGATGATGATCGAGGTGGGTGATTTTGGTGAGATTCGGTCCGACGACACAGTTCATGCTCTCCAACTGCTAGAGTCGCCAGCCGCCCAAGATGTAGAGTGTTGTTCCCTTTCTCAACATGCAATTACAGTGATGACGCCCCTTCCACCATTTGCCTCTGCGCACAGGTTGGTGATCAAGTCATGTTGCTCCTGGTCGATTCGGGAAGCACACACAACTTCATCAGTGAAGCGTTTGTCAACCATCTGGGTGCCGAAACTGAAGCTCTTCCCCCGATCTCTATACGGGTTGCAAACGACCAGCTCCTGCACTGCGATCGCGTCATCCGCAAGCTCGCCTGGCAAGTTCCGGGGCATACTTTCCACACAGATCTTCGAGTACTACAACTCAGCGCTTATGATGGAGTGTTGGGCATGGATTGGTTGGGCGCGCACAGTCCGATGAACTATCACTGGCTGAAGAAGACGATCACATTTGAGACAGAGGGTAAGCAGGTTCAGCTACAAGGAGTTCAAACCATGGACCTAGCACCAATCTCCGAGCTCGATGTGTATGAGTTGCATCGCATGGAGGTTGCCAATGCCATTTGGATGACAACATTGGTGACTATGGAATCATCGATCAAGGCACCACCAGCCCCTGTACCACCCAAGATTCAGAAAGTGCTACAAGAATATGCAGATGTGTTCGCCGAACCCAAAGCTCTGCCACCGCGTCGTCAGTATGACCACATGATCAATCTGGAGCCAGGTGTACCACCAATCAACACCCGCCTCTATCATTACTCCCCAGCTCTAAAGGATGAAATAGCGAAGCAGGTCTGTGACATGCTCGACTTTGGCGTGATCGTGCACAGCATGAGTCCCTATGCTGCTCCTGTCCAATTGGTGAAGAAGAAGGACGGTAGATGGTGGTTTTGTATCAATTTCCGCTGCCTCAATCAGGTTACCGTGAAGAACAAATTCCCTCTCCCCGTTCGTGTTGGTAAACGTGGTAATTTCAAAAAAAAAATCCTACGAGCATGCAAGATCTATCTAGGAGATGCATAGCAACGAGAGGGGAGAGTGTTGTCTACGTACCCTCGTAGACCGAAAGCGGAAGCGTTATGACAACACGGTTGATGCAGTCGTATGTCTTCATGATCCGACCAATCCTAGCATCAAAGGTACGGCACCTCCGTGATCTCCACACGTTCAGCTCGGTGACGTCCCACGAACTCTAGATCCAGCTGAGGTCGAGGGAGAGTTTCGTCAGCACGACGGCGTGGTGATGATGATGATGAAGTTACGAGCGCAGGGCTTCGCCTAAGAACTATGACGATATGACCGAGGTGGAAATCTATGGAGGGGGGCACCACACACGGCTAAACAATCAACTTGTGTGTTCCTGGGTGCCCCCCTGCCCCCGTATATAAAGGAGCAAGGGGGAGGTCGGCCGGCCCTCCTTGGCGCGCCCCCAAGAGGGGAATCCTACTAGGACTTCAAGTCCTAGTAGGTTTCCACCTAAAGGGAGAGGGGGGGAAGGAAGGAGAGGGAGAGGGGAAGGGAAAGGGGGGCGCCGCCCCCCTTTCTTGTCCTATTTGGACTCAAGGGGGAGGGGACGCACGGCCTGCCCTCGCCGCCCCTCTCTCTCTCCACTAAGGCCCATCGAGGCCCATTAGTTCCCCCGGGGTTTCCGATAACCCTCCGACACTCCTGTTTTATCCGGAACATTTCCGGTGTCCGAATATAGTCGTCCAATATATCAATCTGTATGTATCAACCACTTCAAGACTCCTTGTCATGTCCGTGATCACATCTGGGACTCCGAACAACCTTCGGTACATCATATCACATAAACTCATAATACCAATCATCATCGACGTTAAGCGTGCGGACCCTACGGGTTCGAGAACTATGTAGACATGACCGAGACACGTCTCTGGTCAATAACCAATAGCGGAACCTGGATGCTCATATTGGTTCCTACATATTCTACGAAGATCTTTATTGGTCAAACCGCATAACCACATACGTTGTTCCCTTTGTCATCGGTATGTTACTTGCCCGAGATTCGATCGTCGGTATCATCATACCTAGTTCAATCTCGTTACCAGCAAGTCTCTTTACTCATTCCATAATACTTCATCCCATAAGTAACTCATTAGTCACAATGCTTGCAAGGCTTATAGTGATGAGTATTACCGAGAGGGCCCAGAGATACCTCTCCGAAATATGGAGTGACAAATAGTAATCTCGATCTATGCCATCCCAACAAACACCTTCAGGGACACATGTAGAGCACCTTTATAATCACCCATTTATATTGTGACGTTTGGTAGCACACAAAGTGTTCCTCTGGTATTCGGGAGTTGCATAATCTCATAGTCTGAGGAACTTGTATATGTCATGAAGAAAGCAATAGCAATGAAACTGACACGATCATAATGTTAAGCTAACGGATGGGTCATGTCCATCACATCATGCTCCTAATGATGTGATCCCACTCATCAAATGACAACACATGTCTATGGTTAGGAAACATAACCATCTTTGATTAACGAGCTAGTCAAGTAGAGGCATACTAGGGACTATATGTTTTGTCTATGTATTCACACATGTACATGAATAATAAACATTAATCATGAATTAAGGAAATAAATAATAACTTTATTATTGCCTTAGGGCACATTTCCTTCAGTCTCCCACTCGCACTAGAGTCAATAATCTAGATTACATAGTAATGATCCTAACACCTATGGAGCTTTGGTGTTGATCATGTTTTGCTCATGGAAGAGGCTTAGTCAACGGGTCTGCAACATTCAGATCTGTGTGTATCTTGCAAATCTCTATGTCCCCTTCCGACACTTGATGACGGATGGAATTGAAGCGTCTCTTGATGTGCTTGGTTCTCTTGTGAAATATGGATTCCTTTGCCAAGGCAATTGCACCAGTATTGTCACAAAAGATTTTCATTGGACCCGATTCACTAGGTATGACACCTAGATCGGATATGAACTCCTTCATTTGCTGCTTCCGAAGCAGCAATGTACTTCGCTTCACACGTAGATCCCACCATGACGCTCTGCTTGGAACTGCACCAACTGACAGCTCCTCCATTCAATAAAAATATGTATCCGGTTTGCGACTTAGAGTCATCCGGATCAGTGTCAAAGCTTGCATCGACGTAACCGTTATGACGAGATCTTTTTCACCTCCATAAACAAGAAACATATCCTTAGTCATTTTCAGGTATTTCAGGATGTTCTTGACTGCTGTCCAGTGCTCCACTCCGAGATTACTTTGATACCTTCCTGCTATGCTTATAGCAAGACATACATCAGGTCTGGTACACAACATTTCATACATGATAGAACCTATGGCTGAAGCATAGGGAATGAATTTCATTTTCTCTCTATCTTCTGCAGTGGTCAGGCATTGAGTCTAACTCAACTTCACACCTTGTAACACAGGCAAGAACCCTTTCTTTGACTGATCCAGTTTGAACTTCTTCAAAACTTTATCAAGGTATGTGCTTTGTGGAAGTCCAATTAAGCGTCTTGATCTATCTCTATAGATCTTGATGCCCAATATGTAAGCAGGTTCACCAAGGTATTTCATGGAAAAACTCTTATTCAGCTATCCCTTTATGCTATCCAGAAATTCTATATCATTTCCAGTCAACAATATGTCATCCACATATAATATCAGAAATGCTACAGAGCTCCCACTGACTTTCTTGTAAATACATGCTTCTCCAAAAGTCTGTATAAAACCATATACTTTGATCACACTATCAAAGCATTTATTGCAACTCCGAGAGGCTTGCACCAGTCCATAAATGGATCATTGGAGCTTGCACACTTTGTTAGCACCCTTTGGATCAACAAAACCTTATGGTTAAATCATAAACAACTCTTCTTCCAGAAATCCATTCAGGAATGCGGTTTTTACATCCATTTGCCAAATTTCATAATCATAAAATGCAGCAATTGCTAACATGATTCAGACAGACTTAAGCATCGCTACTGGTGAGAAAGTATCATCGTAGTCAACTCCTTGAACTTGTCGAAAACCTTTCGCAACAAGTCAAGCTTTGTAAACAGTAACATTACCGTCTGCGTCGGTCTTCTTCTTAAAGATCCATTTATTTTCTATGGCTTGCCGATCATCGGGCAAGTCCACCAAAGTCCACACTTTGTTCTCATACATGGATCCCATCTCAGATTTCATGGCTTCAAGCCATTTTGCGGAATCTGGGCTCATCATCGCTTCCTCATAGTTCGTACGTTCATCATGGTCTAGTAACATGACTTTCAGAACAGGATTACCGTACCACTCTGGTGCGGATCTTACTCTGGAAGACCTACGAGGTTCGGTAGTAACTTGGTCTGAAGCTTCATGATCATCATCATTAGCTTCCTCACTAATTGGTGTAGGAATCACGGGAACTGATTTCTGTGATGAACTACTTTCCAATAAGGGAGAAGGTACAACTACCTCATCAAGTTCTACTTTCCTCCCACTCACTTCTTTCGAGAGAAACTCCTTCTCTAGAAAGAATCCATTCTTAGCAACAAAGATTTTGCCTTCGGATCTGTGATAGAAGGTGTACCCAACAGTTTCCTTTGGGTATCCTATGAAGACACACTTCTCCGATTTGGGTTCGAGCTTATTAGGTTGAAGCTTTTTCACATAAGCATCGCAGCCCCAAACTTTAAGAAACGACAACTTTGGTTTCTTGCCAAACCACAGTTCATAAGGCGTCGTCTCAACGGATTTTGATGGTGCCCTATTTAAAGTGAATGCAGCTGATGACCCACAAGTGTAGGGGATCTGTCGTAGTCCTTTCGGTAAGTAAGAGTGTCGAACCCAACGAGGGGCAGAAGGAAATGACAAGAGGTTTTCAGTAAGGTATTCTCTGCAAGCACTGAAATTATTGGTAATAGATAGTTTCATGATAAGGAAATTTGAAACGGGTAACAAGCAATGAAAGTAAATAAGGTGCAGCAAGATGGCCCAATCCTTTTAGTAGCAAAGGACAAGCCTGTACAAGTTCTTATATGAGAAAAGCGCTCCCGAGGACACATGGGAATTATCGTCAAGCTAGTTTTCATCACGCTCAAATGATCTGTGTTCGTTACTTTGATAATTTGGTATGTGGGTGGACCGGTTCTTGGGTACTGCCCTTCCTTGGACAACCATCCCACTTATGATTAACCCCTATTGCAAGCATACGCAACTACAAAAGAAGTATTAAGGTAAACCTAACCATAGCATGAAACATATGGATCCAAATCAGCCCCTTACGAAGCAACGCATAAACTAGGGTTTAAGCTTCTGTCACTCTAGCAACCCATCATCTACTTATTACTTTCCTATGCCTTCTTCTAGGTCCAAACAATGGTGAAGTGTCATGTAGTCGATGTTCACATAACACCACTAGAGGAGAGACAACATACATCTCATCAAAATATCGAACGAATACCAAATTCACATGACTACTTATAGCAAGACTTCTCCCATGTCCTCAGGAACAAACGTAACTACTCACAATTCACGTTCATGTTCATAACCAGAGGGGTATTAATATGCATTAAGGATCTGAACATATGATCTTCCACCAAATAAACCAACTAGCATCAACTACAAGGAGTAATCAACACTACTAGCAACCCACAGGTACCAATCTGGTACAAAGATTGGATACAAGAGATGAACTAGGGTTTGAGAGGAGATGGTGCTGGTGAAGATGTTGATGGAGATTGACCCCTTCCCGATGAGAGGATCGATGGTGATGACGATGGTGATGATTTCCCCCTCTCAGAGGGATGTTTCCCCGGCAGAATAGCTCCGGAGCCCTAGATTGGTTCCGCCAAGGTTCTGCCTCGTGGCAGCGGAGTTTCATCCCGTAAGCTTGCTTATGATTTTTTCTAGGGTAAAAGACTTCATATAGTAGAAGATGGTCATCGGAGGGCTTCCAGGGGGCCCACGAGGCAGGGGGCGCGCCCTAGGGGGGCGCCCCCACCCTCGTGGACAGGGTGTGGGCCGCCTGACGTTGATTCTTTTGCCAGCATTTTTTATTAATTCCAAAAATGACTTTCATGACTTCTGGAGGTGTGCATAATATGTCTCTAATATTTGCTCCTTTTCCAGCCCAGAATCCCATCTGCCGTCATTCTCCCTCTTCATGTAAACCTTGTAAAATAAGAGAGGATAGGCATACGTATTGTGATATATCGTGTAATAAAAGCCCATAATGCAATAAATATCAATATAGAAGCATGATGCAAAATGGACGTATCAATTCCTCCAAGCTTAGACCTCGCTTGTCCTCAAGCGGAAGCCGATATCGAAAAATATGTCCACATGTTTAGAGATAGAGGTGTCGATAAAATAAAATACGGACATGAAGGCATCATGGTCATTCTTATAACAACAACATATATATATATATTGTCATATGATTACTTATGCTAAAGTAAAAATTTATTCACAATGTCAAGTATGAATCAAAAACTTCATTGAAAACTAACAACTATAATCTTGGTCATTGAAGCAACTGCAATTTATCATAACATTGAAAAGAGTCAATATAAGAGCTTTTCAGCAAGTCCACATACTCAACCATCATTTAGTCTTTTAGAATTTCTAACACTCACGCAATACTTATGGGTATGGAGTATTGATCGGACACACAGAAAGATAGGGGCTTATGGTGTTGCCTCCCAACTTTTTACCTCAAGGGTAATGTCAACAATAATAGTTCATGCTAACTTACATCCAATTGGATATATATATCAGGATCTTTCCAACACAAGGTGCTTGCCAAAGGATAAAATATAAAAAGGAAAGGTGAAGATCACCATGACTCTTTCAGAATGTATAAGAAAAAAATAAAAGATAGGCCCTTCGCAAAGGGAAGCAGAGGTTGTCATGTGCTTTTATGGTTGGATGCACGATATCTTAATGCAAAAGAATGTCACTTTATTTTGCCACTTGTGATAGAGACCTTTATTATGCAGTCTGTCGCTTTTATTACTTCCATATCACAAGATCGTATAAAGCTTATTTTCTCCACACTAATAAGTCATACATATTTAGAGAACAATTTTTATTGCATGCAACATGACAACTTACTTGAAGGATCTTACTCAATCCATAGGTAGATATGGTGGACTCTCATGGCAAAACTAGTTTTAAGGACATTCGGAAACACAAGTAGTAGCTCTACTTGGTGCAAGGAATTTGGCTAGCATGAGAGGGAAATGCAAGCTCAACATGTTGGATGATCCATGACAATATACTTTATTTCAGATATAAGAAAACATAACCTATTACGTTGTCTTCCTTGTCCAACGTCAACTCTTTAGCATGTCATATTTTAGTGAGTGCTCACAATCATAAAAGATGTCCAAGATAGTGTATTTGTATGTGAGAACCTCTCTTTCTTTATTACTTCCTATTAATTGCAACGATGACCAAAACTATGTTTGGCAACTCTCAACAACTTTTATTCATCATACTCTTTATATGTGAAGTTATTACTCTCCATAAGATCAATATGATCTCTTTATTTCTTTTTATTATTTATTTTTCTTTTTATTCCCTCAAGATCATAGCAAAATAGCAAAGCCCTTGACTCAACACTAATCTTTATTATATATAGCTCACGGACTCGATTACATAGAGGGGTCATAAGGCAAAACTCAAAACTAAATCATACCAAAACTTTATTCTACTAGATCGAGATATTTCTAAAAGGATCAAACTAATTAAAATAGTAAAGATAGGAGTGTGATGGTGATACGATACCGGGGCACCTCCCCCAAGCTTGGCAGTTGCCAAGGGGAGTGCCCATACCCATGTGATTATGCCTCTTTCTTTGGGGGTGGTGATGATGTAGGCCTCTTCCTTAATTTTCATTTGAGGATAGAATTTTTCCCCCTTAGATCATCGATCTCCTGCTCAAGGCTTAATATCTTTTTGCACAATTCCTGTTTGTTCTCCTGCAAGAGACAAAAAGGGATAAACTCGATCTTAGGTTTCTTTGCTCTATCAGGGAGGCTTGACTTTTTAAACTCCACATGCATGTCCCCAGGTTGAGGTAATGGGACTTCTTCTTCATCTGAGCTCGTCTCCTCCTTTCCCTTAGGCTCATAGTCTTCTTCTTCCTCCGTGGTCCAACCATAATGGTCCCCATCCCCGTAGACCTTAGGATCTGTAAGGTAATCAACCACATAGCTTTCTCCCTTTGAATCCTGGGATGACATATTGCTCAAGTCTGCGACGGAAACAGCTCAAGGAAAAAATAGAGGATAATTGTGTGATACGGTGGTCAAAACCTTCAGGAGATTATATAATGAATTTTTACCGACCAAAAGAAGTATCGTGCAAGAAAACGGAGTCCGGAGAGCACACGAGGTGCCCACGAGGCAGGGGGCACGCCCTCCACCCTCGTGGACGCCTCGTGTCCTTCCCGTACTACTTCTTATTTTCCTATTTTCTTAAATAATCCAAAACGGAGAAAGATTGCTGTTAGAACTGTTTTGGAGTCGGTTTACTTACCGTACCACGTACCTATTCCTTTTTGGAGTCTGGAACGTTCTGGAAAGTGTCCCTTATGTATTCCTCCGGCGTTACGGTTTCAATAACATTAGTTTCAACATTTATTGGATTACCTGAGATATAATGTTTGATTCTTTGACCGTTCACCACCTTCGGATTTGTGCCTTCGAAGTTGTTGATTTTTATGGCACCGGAACGATAGACTTCCTCGGTAACGTAAGGGCCTTCCCATTTAGAGATAAGTTTTCCTGCAAAAAATCTTAAAATAGAGTTGAAAAGCAACATATAATCACCTACATTAAACTCACGCTTTTGTATCCTTTTGTCATTCCATCTTTTAACTTTTTCCTTAAATAGTTTGGCATTTTCATAGGCTTGAGTTCTCCATTCATCAAGTGAGATAATGTCAAATAGCCTCTTCTGACCGGCAAGTTTGAAATCATAACTGAGCTCTTTAATAGCCCAATATGCCTTATGTTCTAGTTCAAGAGGTAAGTGACATGCTTTTCCGTAAACCATTTTATATGGAGACATACCCATAGGATTTTTATATGCAGTTCTGTAAGCCCATAACGCATCATCAAGTTTCTTGGACCAATTCTTTCTAGATCTATTAACAATCTTTTGCAAAATAGACTGTGGGTGATAAGGAGATGCAATTCTATGATTAATATCATACTTAGCAAGCATTTTAAAAAAAGCACCATGAATAAAATGTGAACCACCATCAGTCATTAAGTATCTAGGGACTCCAAACCTCGGAAAAATAACTTCTTTAAGCATTTTAATAGAGGTGTTATGATCAGCACTACTAGTTGGAATAGCTTCTACCCACTTAGTAACGTAATCAACAGCAACTAAAATATGTGTATACCCATTAGAGGAAGGGAATGGTCCCATATAATCAAAGCCCCAAACATCAAATGGTTCAATAACAAGAGAATAGTTCATAGGCATTTCTTGACATCTACTAATATTGCCAATTCTTTGACATTCATCACAAGACAAGACAAACTTACGAGCATCCTTGAAGCGAGTAGGCCAATAAAAACCAGATTGCAATACCTTATGTGCAATTCTATCTCCAGCATGGTGTCCTCCATATGCCTCGGAGTGACACTTGCGTAGGATCTGTTCCTGTTCATGCTCAGGTACACAACATCTAATAACACCATCTACTCCTTCTTTATAAAGGTGTGGGTCGTCCCAGAAGTAATGTCTTAAATCATAGATTTTTTTTCTTTTGCTGGTATGTAAAACTGGGTGGTATGAATTTAGCAACAATGTAATTAGCATAATCAACATACCATGGAGCAGTACGAGAAGCATTTATGACAGCTAATTGTTCATCAGGAAAGCTATCATCAATAGGTAATGGGTCATCAAGAACATTCTCTAACCTAGACAAGTTGTCTGCAACGGGGTTCTCAGCTCCCTTTCTATCAGTAATATGTAAATCAAATTCTTGTAGCAAGAGAACCCATCTAATAAGTCTAGGTTTAGCATCTTTCTTTTCCATAAGATATTTAATAGCAGCATGATCAGTGTGAATAGTTACTTTAGAATCAACAATATAAGGTCCGAACTTATCACTAGCAAATACAACTGCTAGAAATTCTTTTTTAGTAGTAGCATAATTTCTCTGGGCACTTTCTAGAGTTTTACTAGCATATTGAATAACATTTAGTTTCTTATCAACTCTTTGTCCTAGAACAACACCTATGGCATAATCGCTAGCATCACACATAATTTCAAAGGGTAAATTCCAATCAGGTGGCTGAACAAATAGGTGCATAAATCAAAGCTTTCTTAAGTATTTCAAATGCTTCTACACAATCATCATCAAAAACAAAAGGAATATATTTTTGTAATAAATTGGTCAGATGCCTAGAAATTTTAGAGAAGTCTTTAATGAATCTCCTATAAAAACGGCATGACCAAGGAAACTTCTTATACCTTCAATGTCCTTAGGACACGACATCTTTTCAATGGCATCAACTTTAGCTTTATCAACTTCAATACCTCTTTCAGAATTTTTTTGCCCCAAGACAATGCTAGTGTCTTCACAGCTCTACAAAACTCGATCAAGGTTGCTCAAGCAATCATCAAAAGAAGATCCATAAACGGAGAAATCATCCATGAAAACTTAGCAAATCTTTTCACAGTAGTCAGAGAATATAGCCATGATGCATCTTTGAAAGGTAGCAGGTGCATTACATAAACCAAAAGGCATACATCTATAAGCAAAAGTACCAAAAGGACAAGCAAAAGTGGTCTTTTCTTGATCCTCTGCTGACACAGGTATTTGAGAGAAACCAGAGTAACCATCTAGAAAGCAAAAATGTGTATGTTTGGATTATATTTCTAGCATTTGATCAATAAAAGGTAACGAGTAATGATCCTTTTTAGTAGCTTTATTTAATTTACGGAAATCAATTACCATCCTATAACCTGTAACAATTCTTTGTGGGATCAATTCATCTTTATCATTAGGAACGACAGTAATACCTCCCTTCTTAGGGACACAATGGACAAGACTTACCCACTTACTATCAGCAACGGGATAAATTATACCTGCCTCTAGGAGCTTTAGTATTTCCTTTCTTACCACTTCCTTCATCTTAGGATTTAGCAGTCTTTGGTGATCAATAACTGGTTTGGCGTCTTCCTCCAATTTTATTTTGTGTTGACATAGAGTGGGACTAATGCCCTTAAGATCATCAAGAGTATATCCAATAGCAGCACAGTGCTTCTTCAGTGTTTTCAATAATCTCTCATCTTCCTGCTCTAAAAGGTTAGCACTAATAATAACAAGATATATTCTCTTTTCATCAAGATAAGCATATTTAAGAGTATCAGGTAATGGTTTAAGCTCGAACACGGGATCACCCTTGGGTGGTGGAGGATCCCCTAGAATTTCAACTGGCAAGTTGTGTTTCAAAATAGGTCCTTGTTTAAATAATACTTCATCTATTTCCCTTCTTTCATTCATGAACATATCATTTTCATGGTCTAGCAAATATTATTCTAAAGGATCATTAGGAGGCACGGCAATAGAAGCAAGACCAATAATTTCATCCTTACTAGGCAATTCTTTATCATGGGGTTGCCTATGAAATTTAGCAAAAATAAACTCACGAGACATATCATCCAAACCAATCGTAACAATATCCTTTTTGCAATCTATCCTAGCATTAACAATATTCAAGAAGGGTCTACCAAATATAATAGGACAAAACCTATCTTGTGGAGAACCAAGAACAAGAAAATCAGCAGGATATTTAACTTTCCCACACAAGACTTCAACATCTCTAACAATCCCAACTGGTGAAATAGTATCTCTATTGGCAAGCTTGATTGTAACATCTATTTCTTCTATCTCAGCAGGTGCAATATCATGCATAATTTCTGTATACAAGGAATAAGGTATTGCACTAGCACTAGCACCCATATCACATAAGCCATGATAACAATGGTCTCCTATTTTAACAGAAATAACTGGCATGTCTACAACAGGTTTATGTTTATTCTTAGAATCGGGTCTAGCAATTGTAGTAGCTTCATCAGAGAGGTAAATAACATGCCCATCAATATTATCAGCCAAGAGATCTTTAACCATAGAAATACTAGGTTCAACTTTAATTTGCTCAGGTGTTGTAGGTGTTTTTGTATTACTCTTATGAACCACAGTTGAAGCTTTAGCATGATCTTTTATCCTAACAGGGAAAGGGGGTTTCTCAATATAAGTAGTAGGGACAATAGGATCATTATAAGTGATAGTATTTTATTCAACTTTAATAAGTGCAACTACTTTTACTTCAGTGGGAGGATTATATTTAAACCACTTCTCCTTAGGGAGGTCAACATGAGTAGCAAATGATTCACAGAAAGAAGCTACTATCTCAGAGTCAGGTCCATATTTAGTGCTAAACTCACGGAAGACATTGGTATCCATAAAAGATTTAACACAATCAAACTTAGGTGTCATACCCGACTCCTTACCTTCGTTGAGATCTCAATCTTCAGAGTTGCATTTAATTCTTTCCAATAGATCCCATTTGAATTCGGTAGTCTTCATCATAAAACACCCAACACAAGAAGTATCGAGCATTGAGCGATTGTTGAGAGAAAGCCGAGCATAATTTTTTTGAATAATCATTTCTCTTGAGAGCTCATGATTGGGGCATGAATATAACATTGACTTAAGCCTCCCCCAAGTTTGAGCAATGCTTTCTCCTTCGCGAGGCCAAAAATTATATATGTAATTACGATCACGATGAACAAGATGCATATGATAAAACTTCTGATGAAATTCCAATTTCAGTCGGTTGTAGTTCCATGATCCCATATCATCACATAGCCTAAACCATGTCAATGCATCTCCCTTCAAACATAAAGGGAATACCTTCTTCTTGATAACATCCTCGGGCATACCTGCAAGCTTAAATAATCCACAAACTTCATCCACATAGATTAGGTGCAAGTCGGGATGTAATGTTCCATCTCATGTAATAGGATTAGCTAGCAGTTTCTCTACCATACCTGAAGGAATTTTAAAGTAAACATTTTCAGTAGGTTCAGTAGGTTGAGGAGAAACTCTTTGATCTACTGGTCGGGGTGAAGATACCCCGAACAAGCCCCTCAAAGGATTATGTTCCATCGTAACAAGTGACAGTAAATTTCAGCACACTATATAATTTTTTCCTTACCAAGTTCCACTTAACAAAGGCGCTTCACTCCCCGACAACGGCGCCAGAAAAGAGTCTTGATGACCCACAAGTGTAGGGGATCTATCGTAGTCCTTTCGATAAGTAAGAGTGTCGAACCCAACGAGGAGCAGAAGGAAATGACAAGCGGTTTTTAGTAAGGTATTCTCTGCAAGCACTGAAATTATCGGTAACATATAGTTTTGTGATAAGGTAATTTGTAACGGGTAACAAGCAATGAAAGTAAATAAGGTGCAGCAAGATGGCCCAATCCTTTTTGTAGCAAAGGACAAGCCTGGACAAGTTCTTATATGATAAAAGCGCTCCCGAGGACACATGGGAATTATCGTCACGCTAGTTTTCATCACGCTCAAATGATTCGCGTTCGTTACTTTGATAATTTGGTATGTGGGTGGACCGGTGCTTGGGTACTGCCCTTGCTTGGACAAGCATCCCACTTATGATTAACCCCTATTGCAAGCATCCGCAACTGCAAAAGAAGTATTAAGGTAAACCTAACCATAGCATGAAACATATGGATCCAAATAAGCCCCTTACGAAGCAACGCATAAACTAGGGTTTAAGCTTCTGTCACTCTAGCAACCCATCATCTACTTATTACTTCCCAATGCCTTCCTCTAGTCCCAAACAATGGTGAAGTGTCATGTAGTCTACGTTCACATAACACCACTAGAGGAGAGACAACATACATCTCATCAAAATATCGAACGAATACCAAATTCACATGACTACTTATAGCAAGACTTCTGCCATGTCCTCAGGAACAAATGTAACTACTCACAATTCATGTTCATGTTCATAACCAGAGGGGTATTAATATGCATTAAGGATCTGAACATATGATCTTCCACCAAATAAACCAACTAGCATCAACTACAAGGAGTAATCAACACTACTAGCAACCCACATGTACCAATCTGAGGTTTTGGTACAAAGATTGGATACAAGAGATGAACTAGGGTTTGAGAGGAGATGGTGCTGGTGAAGAGGATGGAGATTGACCCCCTCCCGATGAGAGGATCGATGGTGATGACTATGGTGATGATTTCCCCCTCCCGGAGGGATGTTTCCCTGGTAGAACAGCTCCACCGGAACCCTAGATTGGTTCCGCCAAGGTTCCGCCTCGTGGCGGCGGAGTTTTGTCCCGTAAGCTTGCTTATGATTTTTCCAGGGTAAAAGACTTCATATAGCAGAAGATGGTCATCGGAGGGCTTCCAGGGGGCCCACGAGGCAGAGGGGCACGCCCTAGGGGGGCGTGGCCCCCACCCTTGTGGACAGGGTGTGGGACCCCTCATGTTGATTCTTTCACCAACATTTTTTATTAATTCCAAAAATGACTTTCGTGGAGTTTCGGGACTTTTGGAGCTGTGCAGAATAGGTATCTAATATTTGCTCCTTTTTCCAGCCCAGGATCCCAGCTGCTGGCATTCTCCCTCTTCATGTAAACCTTGTAAAACAAGAGAGGATAGGCATAAGTATTGTGATATATCATGTAATAACAGCCCATAATGCAATAAATATCAATATAGAAGCATGATGCAAAATGGACGTAGCTGCAGCCGTCTCTAAAGCATAACCCCAAAGCGATAGCAGTAAATCAGTAAGAGACATCATAGATTGCACCATATCCAATAAAGTATGGTTACGACGTTCGGACACACCATTTCGCTGTGGTGTTCCAGGTGGCGTTAATTGTGAAACTAACCCATGTTGTTTCAAATGAAGACCAAACTAGTAACTCAAATATTCTCCTCCATGATCAGATCATAGAAACTTTATTTTCTTGTTACGACGATTTTCCACTTCACTCTGAAATTCTTTGAACTTTTCAAATGTTTCAGACTTATGCTTCATTAAGTAGATATAACCATATCTGCTCAAATCATCTGTGAAGGTAAGAAAATAACGATACCCACCACGAGCCTCAATACTCATTGGACCGCATACGTCGGTATGTATTATTTCCAACAAGTCAGTAGCTTGTTCCATTGTTCCGGAGAATGGAGTTTTAGTCATCTTGTCCATAAGGCACGGTTCGCAAGCACCAAGTGATTCCAAAAGTCCATCAACATGGAGTTTCTTCATGCGCTTTACACCGATATGACCCAAACGGCAGTGCCACAAATAAGTTGCACTATCATTATTGAACTTATATCTTTTGGCTTTAATACTATGAATATGTGTATCACTACTATCGAGATTCAATAAAAATAGACCACTCATCAAGGGTGCATGACCATAAAAGATATTACTCATATAAATAGAACAACCATTATTCTCTGATTTAAATGAATAATCGTCTCGCATTAAACAAGATCCACATATAATGTTCATACTTAACGCTGGCACCAAATAACAATTATTCAGGTCAAAAACTAATCCCGATGGTAGATGTAGAGGTGGTGTGCCGACCGCAATCACATCGAATTTGGAACCATTTCCCACGCGCATCGTCACCTCGTACTTAGCCAATCTTCGCTTAATCCGTAGACCCTGTTTTGAGTTGCAAATATGAGCAACAGAACCAGTATCAAATACCCAGGCGCTACTGCGAGCATTAGTTAAGTACACATCAATAACATGTATATCAAATATACCTTTCACTTTGCCATCCTTCTTATCCGCCAAATACTTGGGGCAGTTCCGCTTCCAGTGACTACTCCCTTTGCAGTAGAAGCACTCAGTTTCAGGCTTAGGTCCAGACTTGGATTTCTTCTCTTGAGCAACAACCTTTTTGTTGTTCTTCTTGAAGTTCCCCTTCTTCCTTTTGCCCTTTTTCTTGAAACTAGTGGTCTTATTGACCATCAACACTTGATGCTCCTTTTTGATTTCTACCTCCGCAGCCTTTAGCATTGCGAAGAGCTTTGATAGTCTTGTTCATCCCTTGCATATTATAGTTCATCACGAAGCCTTTATAGCTTGGTGGCAGTGATTGAAGAACTCTGTCAATGACACTATCATCAGGAAGATTAACTCCCAGTTGAGTCAAGTGGTTATGGTACCCAGACATTCTGAGTATGTGTTCACTGACAGAACTATTCTCCTCCATTTTGTAGCTGTAGAACTTGTTGGAGACTTCATATCTCTCAACTTGGGCATTTGCTTGAAATATTAACTTCAACTATTCAAACATCTCATATGCTCCATGACGTTCAAAACGTCTTCGAAGTCCCGATTCTAAGCCGTAAATCATGGCACACTGAACTATCGAGTAGTCATCAACACGCGTCTGCCAGGCATTCACAATGTCTTCAGTTGCGGGCGCAGGTTGTACACCTAACGGTGATTCCAGGACGTAATTCTTCTGTGCAGCAATGAGGATAATCCTCAAGTTACGAGCTGATAACCCACAAGTATAGGGGATCAATTGTAGCCTCTTTCGATAAGTAAGAGTGTTGAACCCAACGAGGAGCTAAAGGTAGAACAAATATTCCCTCAAGCTCTATCGACCATCGATACAACTCTACGCACACTTAACATTCGCTTTACCTAGAACAAGTATGAGACTAGAAGTAATTCGTAGGTATTGTTGGATAGGTTTGCAAGATAATAAAGAGCACGTAAATATAAACTAGGGGTTGTTTAGATAAAGAAGCAATAAAGTAAATGTAGCGAGTGTGGAAAAGTGGTTGTAGGAGTTGTGAAATTGTCCCTAAGCAATTGACTACTTTACTAGACCGATAGCAAGTTTTATGTGGGAGAGGCATAAGCTAACATACTTTCTCTTCTTGGATCATATGCACTTATGATTGGAACTCTAACAAGCGTCCGCAACTACTAAATATCATTAAGATAAAACCCAACCATAGCATTAAAGTATCAAGTCCCTTTTATCCCATACGCACAACCCCCTTACTCGGGTTTATGCTTCTATCACTCAAGCAACCCACTATAAGCGAATCATGAACGTATTGCAACACCCTACAACGGGAATCCCTCACGTTTGCACGACACAGAGGGCACAATAGGACAACAACATAACCACAAGCAAATTAAACCAATCATAGCAATTCATCAATCACTGATAGGACAACAAAAATCTACTCAGACATCATAGGATGGCAACACATTATTGGATAATAATATGAAGCATAAAGCACCATGTTCAAGTAGAGGGTACAACGGGTTGCGGTAGAGTGGACCACTGAATATAGAGGGGGAAAGGTGATGGAGATGTTGGTGAAGATGACGGAGGTGTTGGTGTAGATCGCGGTGATGATGATGGCCCCCGGTGGCGTTCCGGTGCCACCGAAAGCAAGGGGGAGAGAACCCCCTTCTTCTTCTTCCTTGACCTTCTAACTAGATGCGAGAAGGGTTTCCCCTCTGTTGCATGGTCTCCATGGCGTGGGAGGGGCGAGAGCACCTCCGAGATTGGATCTGTCTCTGTGTCTCTCTCTGTTTCTGCGTTTCAGATTCTGCCCTTTCACCGTTTTTTATATTCCTGGAGATCCGTAACTCCGATTGGGTTGTCCTTTGGACACGATTTCTATCCGGATATTGGCTTTCTTGTGGTGAAAGAAGGGCACCAACCGCCTTACAAAGTGGCCACGAGGGTCAGGGGCGTGCCCCCTGCCTCGTGGGCCACTCGAGCATCGTCTCGCGTTGATTCTTCTTCCCAAAAATCATAAATATTCCAAAAAAATCTCCATCCATTTTTATTCCGTTTGGTCTCTGTTTGATATGGGGTTTCTGCGAAACAAAAAACATGCAACAAACAGGAACTGGCGCTGGGCACTGGATCAATATGTTAGTCCCAAAATAGTATAAAAAGTTACCAAAAGTATATGAAAGTTGAATAATATTGGCATGGAACAATCAAAAATTATAGATACGACGGAGACGTATCAGCATCCCCAAGCTTAATTCCTGCTCGTCCTCGAGTAGGTAAATGTATAAAAAGATAATTTTTGATGTGGAATGCTACCTAGCATAATCTTGATCATGTCATCTAATCATGGCATGAATATTAAGACACGAGTGATTCAAGGCAATAGTCTATCATTTGACATAAAAACAATAATACTTGGGGCATCCCAGCAAACAATCATGCCTTTCAAAATATCAATGCTTCAGAATGTTATCCCTACAAAATCATATAGTCTTGTATGCTCCCTTTTCTTAACACAAGGTACCCCTCATGCCTATCCCGGTGTCAGCCAAGCAATTGGTTCATACTTTTTAATGCGCTTCAGCTTTTTCAATCCTCACGCAATACATGAGTGCAAGCCATGGATATAACATTATAGGTGGAATAGAATATGATGGTGGGAGTTATGTGGAGAAGACAAAAAGGGAGAAAGTCTCACATCGACGCGGCTAATCAACGAGCTATGGAGATGCCCATCAATTGATGTCAATGTGAGGAGTAGGGATTGCCATGCAACAGATGCACTAGAGCTATAAGTGTATGAAAGCTCAAACTGAAACTAAGTGGGTGTGCATCCAACTTGCTTGCTCATGAAGACCTCGGGCATTTGAGGAAGCCCATCATCGGAATATACAAGCCAAGTTCTATAATGAAAATTCCCACTAGTATATGAAAGTGACAATATAGGAGACTCTCTATATGAAGAACATGGTGCTACTCTGAAGCACAAGTGTGGTAAAAGGATAGTAACATTGCCCCCTCTTTTTTCTGAATGGGCTTCTTTGGCCCCCTTTTTTATTTAGGATTCTTTGGCCTTTCCTTTTTTTATTTATTTTTCATGGGGCAATGCTCTATAATGATGATCATCACACTTTTATTTACTTACAACTCAATATTACAACTCGATACTAGAATAAAGATATGACTCTATATGCATGCTTTCGGAAGTGTGCCGGGATGTGCAATGATAAAGCATAGCAATGATATTAAAAAATGAACAAGCCATGAAAACATCATGCTAGCTATCTTACGATCATGCAAAGCAATATGATAATGAATGCTCAGGTCATGTATATGATGATGATGGAAGTTGCATGGCAATATATCTCGGAATGGCTATGGAAGTGCCATAGGTAGGTATGGTGGCTGTTTTGAGAAAGATATAAGGAGGCTTATGTGTGATAGAGCGTATCACATCATGGGGTTTGGATGCACCGGCGAAGTTTGCACCAACTCTCGAGGTGAGAAAGGGCAATGCACGATACCGAAGAGGCTAGCAAATTGCGAAAAGGTAAGAGTGCGTATAATCCATGGACTCACATTAGTCATAAAGTACTCATATACTTATTGCAAAAGATTATTAGCCCTCGAAGCAAAGTACTACTACGCATGCCCCTAGGGGGGGAGGTTGATAGGAGTTAAGCATCGTGCGCCCCGACCTTCACGCAAAGATAAACAATCAAAATACAATGCGCGCCAATTTGGTTACATAGTTAGGAGACCATACGTGCATGCTTCGGGAATCACAAACCTTAATACCAATATCCTTACTAAACACAACCATCTACTAGAACCTCCCACATATTATCATCTCTATATCGCAAAACTATTGCAAGGAATCAAACATATCATATTGAGTGATCTACAAGTTTTATGTAGGATTTTATGACTAACCATGTAAATGACCAATTCCTGTCATCACTCTAAATAGATATAAGTGAAGCAAGAGAGTTTAATTATTTCTACAAAAGATATGCCCACGCTCTAACACATATAAGTGAAGCAAAAGAGCATTCTACAAATGGCGGTCTTCTATGTGAAGAGAAACAGGCAATCCAAACTTCAAAAGATATAAGTGAAGCACATGAAGCATTCTATAAAGCCATACTCAAAAGATTTAAGTGAAGTGCAATGAGAATTCTATAAATCAACCATGGACTATCTCATACCAGCATGGTGCATAAAATAAAAGTGAAAACTAAATGCAAAATACGCTCCAAGATTTGCGCATATCACATGAACGAAATGAATCTGAAAACATACCGATACTTGTTGAAGAAAGAGGGGATGCCTTCTGGGGAATCACCAAGCTTAGACGCTTGAGTCTCCTTGAATATTTACTTGGGGTGCCTTGGGCATCCCCAAGCTTGAGCTCTTGCCTCTCCTCCTTTTCCTCATATCGAGACCTTCTCGATCATTGAACACTTCATCCACACAAAATTTCAACAGAAAACTCGGTAAGATCCGTTAGTATAATAAAGCAAATCACTACTCCAAGTACTGTTGCAAACCAATTCATATTTTGTTTTTGCATTATGTCTACTGTAATATAGCTTTTCCATGGCTTAATCCACTGATAGAAATTGATAGTTTCATCAAAACAAGTAAACTATGCATCAAAAACAGAATCTGTCAAAAACAGAACAGTCTGTAGCAATCTGAACATTCACCATACTTATGGTACCCCCAAAATTCTACCAAACTTAGGAAAAATAAAAAAATTTATAGAAATACATTTAAAAAAGAATCAGAACTGTTTGACTTTCCGGTAAAAAATGTAAAATCGCGCACTACAGCCAAAGTTTTTGTCCTGCATCACGCAAACCAACAAGCATTGTAAACATCCTAAAGGCAAACCTTGGCACATTATTTTTATAATACAATGTAATTGTACAAGGGGATAATTATTTTTGATAAAAAGTTTCTATAATTAAGATCCACAAAGTTTCCGCGAGCATGAACAAAGTTCAAGGAGCTCTCCCACTTCAACAATGCTTGTCTTTCTCACTTTCACTTTCCTTTTTGAAAAGTTTTGGGTTGTCCTCTTTATTTTTTGTTTTTAAACTATATAAAAGCACTCAACAGAAATAAATGACTCTCTAAAACTTCTGGGTTGTCTCCCTGGCAGCGCTTTCTTTAAAGCCATTAAGCTAGGCATATTGTGCTCAAGTAATAGATCCACCCGGATCCCAAGGTATATCAAAGCCTATTTTAATTAACAATGATTTGTAATTTAGTAGTGAGCACAAAGTAACATATATCAAGCAATAATGAAGTCTAACTCTCTTCCTATGCATCGGCATGTCATAAAAGAACAATTCATGCACACAAAGTAAAGGCCAATGCATAGTGTAAACAATTTCTTGTAATTTTATCATATTGGAAACATAGAGAGGTGGAGATATAGTTACTCTCTCATAATAATTGCAAGTAGGAGAAGCAAGCACATGCATATTATATCTATCAAAATCATCATATGTAGTAGTAAAACGCAACCCATCAATATAATCCTTAATAAGGGCAAACTTCTCCGATAAAGTGTAGTAGGGAGAATTCAAAGAGATAATAGGACTATCATGCGTGGGTGCAATAGCAACAATTTCATGTTTAACATAAGGAACTATAGCAAGTTCATCTCATAAGCATAATTCATATTGGCATCTTGGCCACAAGCATAGAAAGCATCATCAAAAAGGGGTATTTCAAGAGAATCAACGGGATCATAACAATCATCATAGCAATCATCCTTCGGTAAGAACGAAGGGGAATTAAACAATGTATGAGTTGAAGAGTTACTCTCAATAGAAGGTGGGCACGGGTAGCTAATCCGCCCTTCCTCCTTTTGTTCTTCGCTCTCCTCATCATCTTTTTCATCTAATGAGCTCACAGTTTCATCAATTTCTTCTTCCATAGACAACTGCAAAATATTAGTCTATTCTTGGACAGCGGAGGAGTCCTCAATATATAGTTTAACATAGGCATTAGAAGCATAATTATCATAACAATATTGAAATATGACAAAATTTTCAGATTTGTAAAGAGTAGCATCATACTTTTCAATCAAAGAAGCAATTTCATAAGCACCCTTAAAAGCAACAAATTCTTCAATTTGTTGAACATCATAGTAATTATAAACACCCTTAGCATACAAAGATACGATTCCATTATCACTAAACAAGCATTGATATGGTAGGTGTTTCTTAGGGTCTTCAGAACAACAAGTAAAATCAGAAATTTCACATAAATTCCAAGCATAGCATTGCAAACGATGAATTTGATCCAGTAAGAGTTTCGCTTTTTCAGATATGCGGTGTCGCACATAACAAGCATGCTCATCTAAAGATTTGCCCTCAACTAAGCTAGTTGGGGTTTCATCGCGAGCACATAGGGATCGAAGATGATCCAAGTAAAAAGCTTCAGGAGTGTGATAGATTTTGAGTGGTTATTCAACCATTGGTTCAGTAGGTACCACTATTTTTTTTTGGTATTTCGTGTTCCATATCCATTATTAAAGATAGAGAACAACTTAGAACAGAAAATAAAAATTACTTAGTGAAAGGATCGATATGGTTGACTAGAGGGGGGGTGAATAGGCAACTAACAAATTTTAGACTTTTCTTTAACAATTTAAACCTTGCAATGAAATAGGTTGTCTAGATGTGCAACTACGTGGACAACCTATATGATGCAAAGACAATAAGCACACGAGCAAGCAATAGATACAACTCAAGTAAGCTTGCAAAAGTAAAGGGACAAGATAACCAAGAGTGGAGCCGGTGGAGACGAGGATGTGTTACCGAAGTTCCTTCCTTTTAAGGGGAAGTATGTCTCCGTTAGAGCAGTGTGGAGGCACAATGCTCCCCAAGAATCCACTAGGGCCACCGTAATCTCCTCACGCCCTCACACAATGCGAGATGCCGTGATTCCACTATTGGAGCCCTTGAAGGCGGCAACCGGACCTTTACAAACAAGATTGGGGCTATCTCCACAACACTTGGAGGCTCCCAACAACACCACGAAGCTTCACCACAATGGAGTATGGCTTCGAGGTGACCTCAACCGTCTAGGGTGCTCAACACCCAAGAGTAACAAGATCCGCTAGGGATAAGTGGGGGGAATCAAATTTCTCTTGGTGGAAGTGAAGATCTGGGCCTTCTCAACCAATCCCGAGCAAATCAACAAGTTTGATTGGCTAGGGAGAGAGATCGGGCGAAAGTGGAGCTTGGAGCAACAATGGAGCTTTGGGGGAAAGAGGTAGGTCAACTTTGGGGAAGAAGACCCCTTTATATAGAGGGGGGATCAATCCAACCGTTATTCCACTGAGCAGCCCCGCACAGAGCGGTACTACCGGTAGGGAAGGGCGGTACTACTGCTTAGGGCGGTACTACCGCACATACCCAGCGGTACTGCCGCACTGACAGGGCCCTGACCCCAGGGCGGTACTACCGCTAGGGAAGGGCGGTACTACCACTAGGGAAGGGCGGTACTACCGCTAAGGGCGGTACTACCGCTAAGGGCGGTACTACCGCACATACCCAGCGGTACTACCGCGCTGACAGGGCCCTGACCCCAGGGCGGTACTATCGTGGGGGTAGGTGCGGTACTACCGCTTGGAGCGGTACTACTGCCACTACTACCGCCCTTAGTACCGCAAAACCCAACACGAAAAACTACGTTCTCGAATCGAGGCGGCAGTAGCCCGGAAGCACTGCGGTACTATGGTCGAAGACCACAAGTGGTACTACCGCTTGGGAGCGGTACTACCGCTCTGGGAGCGGTACTACCGCTGGGGTGCTTCGGCAGTACTACCGCTGTGGACTGCGGTACTACCGCTGGGGCAGGACAAGGCATACTCATGGAAAGAAGGCAGCTCCAATGAAGCAGAAGGAAAGCGACGGGTGTGATATGGATGTGTACGTGTTGATTCCACCCTAGCCTTACCAAAGCGGATCCCCTCTTGATAGTACGGTGACTCCTATGAAACTAGACCACCAACAACGAAATGAAGGAGCTACACCGTCTTGAATAAGAACACCGAGGGGAGATAATCATCTCGTGCCAAAGGATGAATCTCTGAAAGAACTTAACGCACACGATTAGTCCACACAAGCATTGTCATCAATCACCAAAACATCTTGGGGATAGATATGCTCTTACAATCTCCCCCTTTTTGGTGGATTGATGACAATACGGGATTTGCACAAAGAGAGATGTAGAACAAGTGCAAAAACCCCAACGTCCTAAAATGTAGATGAGCTCCCCCTAGATGTGTGCTATCTAGATAAGTGCCTTGGACTGCACGGCACACATACAAGGATCAACGCTCCCCCTACATTTTAGAGACCAACCACCTAAGTGGGGTAAAAGAAAGAAGCAAAGATAACTTAACAGGATAAGCATGCAACTCATAAGTTAACTTAACAGGATAAACATAGCAAAGATAACTTAACAGGATAAGCATGCAACTCATAAGCTAGATAGTGACATAGATAAAGATACTGGAAAGATAAGGTAGCATATGTCTCACACCATATGACTCGAGCTTAGGTCTTACTGACACAACTTAGGACTCACTGACACAAACCAAAAGCGAGGAAAACACAAACACAGAAGATGGAAGACACAAAGCACAAATCCCTAAACTCTCTCCCCCTTTGGCATCGAGACACCAAAAAGGAGAGGGAGTGTTGCTACGGCTCCAGGTGAGAGCAAACGAGGAACACACACATCAGAGCTCAGAGGGATCATATGCGCCACCGTCGTCAGTCTGGAAGTGCTCGGCATCAGAATCGGTCCACGGGCAGTGCTGCTGAATCCACTCCTCCTCCTCGGTAAGCTGATCCTCAGATCCACTAATCACAATAGCACCCATCTGTCGCATGAGCTACTTGTGGCGACCTCGGGCCTTCTTCTCAGCCACATGAGTCATGTACTGACCGTGAGACTCCATGCAGAACAGCTTCTTCACCTTGATCTTGAGCTTCTTGGCCCAAGAGGGCTCTGCCTTAGAAGGCACGTAGTCATCATCTTCATCCTCAGCCTCAGCCCCAATCTCCTCCTCAGTCTCCATGGCAGCAGCAGATGAAGGAACTCCAGTCCTAGGGGCCTGAGTGCCCCAGTTATCCTTCTTCCTCAGACGCTTGACATCGTGAGAGACCAACTCTCCAGTCTCCAGCAACACCTTGGGATAGACACGATCCCAGGCCTTCTCAATGAGAAGCATAATGAACGGACCATAAATCGGGCACTTGCGCTCGGAGATAGCAGAAAGCAGCTCAGACCACATAACATGAGAGATATCCAAGGACTCTCCGGTGTTCTGTCCCTTCTCACACTGGCAGAAGAGAAGCATGTCCACGAGATAGGAGTGAACCTGGTCCAGATTCCCGATTCAAGGGAAAAGAGTCTCTCTGAAGATACGGTGAAGGATATCCAGATAGGCAGGCAGCTCATAGGTCTCCTTCTTCGTCTCAGGGTTGATCCTCAAAGTGCAGAAGGGCCATAAAGCTTGCTTGTGAGTGGCATTGGCACGACGGTGGGGGCGAAAGCCGACAGAAGACTGAAGACCTAGATCTTCCACCCCAATCAACTCCATGAAAGCTTTCCACTTGACTGAAAGCAACTTGCCATTGGTCATCCAAGTCAGAGTCCTGTCCTCATCAGTCCCAAGGTGAACCGTGGCATAGAATTGGGCCACAATATCAGCATCATAGTCCTTGTTGAATTGCATGATCCCGAGAATGTTCAGTTGAGTGCACATCTGAAGAGCTTCACCAAAGTATTCAGGATCGTTCTCCATATGCTCGGTGTCGATGGAGTGCATGTTGACATAGAGATTCTTCTTGGCTTTGAGAACATCAAAGAAGATGGCAAACTGGAACTTGTTCCAGAACGGACGGTTGACCAAAGTGGGATCTTGGTCGTCCTCATACGGGTTGCGGCGGCGCCTTGCCTAGAACTCCTTGGGCGGCATTTCTGGCATGGTTTTGCCTGTCTTTGGCTTGACCCCAGGCTTCTTCTGCAGTTGAGGAAGAGGTGGAGCACTAGAAGATCCTCCGGCAGGCTCAGTGGTGCGGTAGCGCTTGGACGAGGCACGACCGGGGTTGACACGACGAGCCTGATGCTCAGGAACCTCATCACCTGGAACCACACACACACAAACACGCAAACAACTAGAAAGAACGAGCGTAAGCCACAAAACACGAGCAAAAAGATCACTGAGAGGTAGGAGCATGACGGAAATTGGTAGAGGGGCAGTAGTACCGTGACCCTTCAGCGGTAGTACCACTCTGGAGAGAGTGGTAGTACCGCTCCAAGCGGTAGTACCGCTCTGGAGAAAGCGGTAGTACCGCTCTGGAGAAAGCGGTAGTACCGCTCGAGGCGGGGAAACATCAGTTTCCTACTTTCGTGGTCAGATCCGGTACTACCATCCTACCAAATTCAAAAATACTCCAACCAAACACTAATCCAAACTGTGTAGAAGCAATCTCCATCCTACTCAAGCCTAGATCTGGCCAAAAATCTAGAGATGCAACTACTATTGCCCCTAAGAAGCTAGATTGGAAATCTAAACAAAAGGAAAAAGAGAACGGGGGCAATACCGGCATCCATGGCAAGAGGGAATGGTGGGGATCGACTCCACCGAAGGAAATGGAGAGGAGCGCCCCGGAGAGGGAGATCCGCCGGAGCCATCCCGTGGCGCCGGTTGCTGAGGAGAGAGGAACAAAGCGAGGGGGCGAGCGAATGGGTATGGGGGAGAAGAAAACTCCCCCTGCCCCCGATATAACCCCCGGCCCGCGCCTCACAGCGGTAGTACCACGCTGGAGGGCGGTAGTACCGCTAGGAGCGGTAGTACCGCTCGCCACCAGCGGTAGTACCGCTTCAGCAACCACACGGATCCTAAACCAATGGCTAATGCTCCAAAAAAACGAAAGCAAGGGCAAGAGAAGGAGAAGACCAACCAGGCAGCACACACACAAACAACAGACCAGAAACCACTCAAACAAAAACAAACACACGAAACAGAGCGAGCTCTGGCCTCTCTCAGGAGAGGGCGGTGGCCGGAGCCACCTATGTTTGAGTCAATTGGTATGGCACCACGAAGAATTATCCTTGGGCCCATGACCAAAACTCGTTTTTGAAGCACAAGTACCATCAAAAATGGCTTATGTGAAAGAGTTGATCAATTTATGCATAAAGGGGGGAGGGAGAGTTCATTGAGAGAACAACACTCCCCCTATGTCCATGCCTACATCTAAGCTAGACAACAAGTTGAGTGAGGGGGGTGTGCAAGGGTTCAAGTCACATTGCTCGAATCAATGATATTTAGCTCATGCCTTAACTCGCAAAATCTTGCTTCATCCAAGGGCTTTATGAAAATATCTTCAAGGTTATCATGAGTGTTGACATACTTGAGCTCGATCTCTCCTCGCCTAATGTGATCCCGGATGAAATGATACCGAATCTCAATATGCTTCGTCTTGAAGTGTTGCACCGGGTTGAGAGAAATCTTGATGGCACTTTCGTTGTCACACCAAAGAGGCACTTTGTCACAAATGACACCGTATTCCTTTAAAGTTTGCCTCATCCATAAAAGTTGTGCACAACAACTATCGGCCGCCACATAATCAGCTTCGGTGGACGGGAGAGATACACAACTTTGCTTTTTGGAAGACCAACTCACCAAAGAGCACCCAAGAAACTGGCACCCTCCGGAAGTGGACTTCCTATCCACTTTGTCTCCCGCCCAATCGGAATCCGTAAATCCTTCAAGCTTGAAGTTTGCCCCACTTGGGTACCATAAGACAAAGTTTGGGGTATGAGCCAAATATCGAAAGATTCGCTTGACCGCCACATAGTGACTTTCCTTCGGTGCAGCTTGAAACCGTGCACACATCCCCACACTCAACATGATATCCAGTCTAGATGCACAAAGGTAAAGCAAGGAGCCAATCATGGAGCGATATACCTTTTCATCCACCGCTTTACCATTGGGATCAATGTCAAGTTGGCACTTGGTGGGCATTGGAGTAGAGGCCGGCTTGACATCACTTAGCTTGAATCTCTTGAGCATGTCTTGAGTGTATTTGGCTTGGTTGATTAAGGTACCTTCTCTTCTTTGTTTGATATCAAAACCAAGGAAGAACTTCAACTCTCCCATTGAAGACATATTGAACTTAGAGGTCATGAGAGCGGCAAATTCTTCATTGAAAGCTTTGTTAGGGGAACCAAAGATAATGTCATCAACATCTTTGACCTTCTTAGTAAAAAGAGTGGGATCGATTAGCCCAACTTCAAATCCACGATCTTGTAACAACTCGGTAAGGTGGTCATACCACGCACGTGGGGCTTGTTTAAGGCCATAGAGTGCCTTATCGAGTTGATATACATGATCCAGAAAGAAGGGATCCTCGAACCCGGGGGGTTGCTTGACATAGACCAACTCATTAATAGGACCATTAAGAAAAGCACTTTTCACATCCATTTGTTGCAACTTAAAGTTGTGATGGGAAGCATAAGCAATCAACAAACGAATGGATTCAAGGCGAGCAACGGGAGCAAAGGTTTCACCGTAGTTGATACCCTCAACTTGGGAGTAGCCTTGTGCTACCAATCTTGCCTTGTTTCGAATTATGTTCCCATGAGCATCTTGCTTGTTCTTGAAGATCCACTTGGTTCCAATGATGTTATGGTTCCCGGAAGGCCTTGGCACCAACCTCCACACCTTGTTGTACTCGAAGTTGTTGAGTTCTTCATGCATGACATTGAGCCAATCTGAGTCTTCGAGCGCCTCATAGACCTTATGGGGTTCAACACAAGAGACAAACGCGTGATGTTCACAATAGTTTGCTAATTGTCTACGAGTGCTTACCCCCTTTCTTAGGCTTCCAACCACATTCTCCATGAGATGACCTTTGGTGGTGAGTTTGGAAGCAATCTTCGCGGCACGACGCTCCAATTCCTCCTCAGATGTCGAAGGAGGAGGGTTCACTTGATCATCTTGAGCGTCGTCATGAGCTTGTTCTTGATCTTGAGCTTGCTCATGATCTTGAACTTGCTCGAGGGGGAGAACTTTACCTTGGGCATCATGTGGAGGTTCACCACCATCTTGAGATTGATCTTGCCCTTGGTCTTGTTCCCAAGGTTGAGGGCCTTCACTTTGTTCTTCGGAAGCGTGTGGGTCTTGAGTAGATGAAGGCTCCACAGAGGTGGAGCATTGTCCTTCTCCTTCGGCCACAAGGGGTTCCTCAATGGGTAGGATATGACCAATACCCATTCTTCTTATGGCTTGGGGAGGAATTTCATCACCTACATCACAAGTACCACTTTGCTCCACTTGGGAGCCGTTATTTTCGTCAAACTCGACGTTACACGTCTCCTCAATGAGTCCGTTGGACTTGTTGAGAACACGGTAAGCATGAGAGTTTGTAGCATAACCAACAAATATGCCCTCATGAGCTCTAGCCTCGAATTTAGACAAACGAACACCTTTCTTGAGAATGAAACACTTACACCCGAACACCCGGAAGTACTTGAGATTGGGCTTGTTCTCGGTGAGTATCTCATACAGAGTCTTGTTCAAGCCTTTGCGGAGATAGAGCCGATTGGATGCATGACATGCTGTGTTGATGGCTTAGGCCCAAAAGTTGTATGGAGACTTGAACTCCGCCATCATGGTCCTTGCCGCATCCATCAACGTCCGGTTCTTCCTCTCTGCAACACCATTTTGTTGAGGGGTATATGGTGCAGAATATTGATGCTTGATCCCTTCATCACTAAGAAACTCATCCAAGGTGTAGTTCTTGAACTCGGTGCCGTTGTCACTTCTTATTGTCAGGATCTTTGCATTATGTTGACGTTGAGCTTCATTTGCAAAGTCGATGACGGTTTGTTGAGTCTCACTCTTCCTCTTGAAGAAGTATACCCAAGTGTATCTTGAATAATCATCCACAATCACCAAGCAATACTTTCTACCCCCAAGACTATCAAAGGATGGAGGCCCGAAGAGGTCCATGTGCAGGAGCTCCAAGGGTCTCTTCGAGTAGATGATAGTCGTGGGAGGGTGAGCCGTCTCATGAAGCTTTCCTTCGATACAAGCACTGCAAACACGATCTTTGGCAAAACTAACATTCGTTAGTCCATGAACATGGTCCCCCTTGAGAAGACTTTGCAAAGATCTCATATTGACATGGGCTAAACGGCGATGCCAAAGCCATCCCACATCAACTTTAGCCATTAGGCATGTCGCGGTCTTAGTGGGTTGCTCCGAAAAGTTAATCACATAGAGACCGTTCTCGACATGCCCAACAAAGGCTACTTTAAGAGTCTTGCTCCACAAGAGGTCCACGGTATCAATATCAAAGAAGGTGGCAAAGCCCATGAGTGCGAGTTGACGAACGGAAAGTAAATTGAATGCAAGGGACTCAACAAGCATGACTTTCTCGATCGTTAGATCATGAGAAATGACAACCTTGCCAAGACCCAATACCTTAGAATGTGAGGCATCACCCCATTTGACATTGGTGGGCATAGATGGGATCTTGTGCACGTCCACCACCAAGTCCTTGCTCCCGGTCATATGATTTGTTGCTCCACTGTCGAGCTACCATGATCCCCCACCGGAAGCAAACACCTACAAGATGTCAATGCTTGGTTTTAGGTACCCATTGAGTGATGTGTCCTTTGATGTTAGTAACAAGGGTCTTAGGAACCCAAATAGACCATTCAATGTACTCATAAGAAGAACCAACAAATTTAGCATAAACATGCCCATCGCTAGCACGGCACAACACATAAGAGGGGTTAAAGTCGCCGGCTTTGTTGGGAGAGATGGCTTTGCACTCTTTGGCATCACCACTCCTCGCATTGTTATTCTTCTTCTTAGGAGCACCCTCTCCCTCCTTCACAAATATTTGCTTGAGCGGGGGAGGTCGATTGGTCTTGTTATTCTTCTCCTTGTTCTTCTTCTTGTTCTTGGACTTGGGCGTGAACCCAACTCCCTCCTTGCCCACAACTTCCTTTTGATTGCTCAAAAGGTCATTTAGGTTCTTCTCGCCTTGTATTCATGACACAAGACCTTTCTCGAGTTGTTCCTTCAACTTGGCATTCTCCTCCACAAGATGCACATGCTCACAACATGGGTTAGTAGCATTTGCATTATCAATTAAGACCATGTGAGGAAATGTGGCCTTTTCCTTGGTAAGGTTAACTTGGAGTTGAGCATGAGACTCTTTGAGGTTTGCATGAGCACCTTTCAAGACCTTATGGGCCTTGTCAAGTACATCAAACTCCTCCTTGAGTCTAGCATGATCAACCCCAAGTGTAGCCTTCTCAGAGGTTAGAACACGAGACACAACAAGAGCATGATCAAGATCTTTCTTTAATTTGGCATGGTCATCGTTGTGTGACTCCTCAAGAGCCAAACAATGCCCACACCCTTTAGCAAGATCATTAGATAGATCCGATATCTCATCGACGTAATCACGACTATGACCTTCCATCTTAGAGATGGTTTCTTCGTGAGCCTCTATCATGTCATTGGCTTCACCAAGTTGTTCCAAGAGAGCAACAAAGTGCTTCTTGGATTTGCCCTTGAGCTTACTCATGAAGGACTCAAATTCATTAATATCCTCATTAGACCTCTTACCATTATCAAAGTCATCCGTTGAAGGAGGATTAGGAATAATGGTGGTTTTGATATTGGGGGTTACCTTGTTGGTGGCCTTAGCCATGAGGCACTTGGCGGTGATGTTCTCGTTAGGTGCATCGAAGAGAGACACCCGGGGAGTTGTGACAATGGCAACGCATGCCATGGCCATTGTTTCACCATCTTCATCATCATCGTCATCCTCACGGTATTCTTCTTGAACCACCAACCCGTGAGTAGGAGTCTTCTTGGTGAAGTTGTTCTTGTTGGGGAAGGACTTGGCTTTGTCTTTTCGGATGAACTTGCCACCATTGTCTTCCCGCTTCTCGTAAGGACAATCCGCAATGAAATGGCTAACATTGCCACAGTTGAAACAAGTTCTAGCTCGTTGCTTTCCCTTGAGGCCACTTGAGTTGTTCTTGTTGAAGTTGGGTCTTGTATTCTTCTTACTCCAAAATTGTCTTGAGGCAAGAGCCATGTGCTCATGATAATCATACTTCGTGTCCTCAAGGTTGCTCTCCTCATCTTCCTCTTCTTCTTCTTCTTCCACACTAACCTTGGCCTTCAAGGCAAGATTGGGCTTCTTTGCCCTTTGAGAACGGAGCACCGCATTGTCGGCGGTCTTGTCCAAGATGCTCATTGCAACAAACTCATCCAACACTTCACCTGAGGTCATGGAGTGGAAGTCCAGTCTTTGGCGAATGACGGAGGACATGGCCTTGTTGTAGGGCAGCATGGCCTTGAGGAACTTGTGCTTGATCCAGTTGTCATCCGTGTCCTTGCTCCCATGATCTCGGAGTGCGACCGCGAGTTTGGTCACTCTTCGAAAGATCTCACGAGGTTCTTCATCCTCTTTCATTGCAAACTCATCGGCTTCATCTTGCACCACTTCATAGTTGGAGCGTTGAATGCTAGCACTTCCTCGATAGAGAGACTCAACACATTTCCATGCTTCTTTAGCCATGACATGAGGTCGAAGATGAGGGAGATCTCTGGGAAGGATTGCATCTTGGATGATGAAGAGAGCACTCTCATTGAATTGATTGTCCACTTCTTCTCGAGGGGTGAAGTTGCTTGGATCATGAGGATAGAAACCTTCTTCAATAATTCTCCAAAGGTTAGTGTTCACATGTTTTAAGTGACGCTTGAAGCGATAAACCCAAGAGTCAATATCTTCATTTTTCACATATTTAGGAGGAGGACCGGCATGATTCAAATGAGTAGAGGGGATCGGTCCTCTATACACTGGGGGTTCCACATTGGCAAAGATGCCGGTGCCATTTCTACCACTAGTAGACGGACTCTTTTCACTGTTAGCTTCCCCCTTGTCGGAGGTAGCATCCGTCACCTTGTTAGTGGGATCACCCAATTTCATCGGCGAGGTAGATAGTTTAAGTCCGTCTAGGAATTCAGAAAACATGCTTTTAACCTCGGCCGTCATGGAGGTTTTCAATGTGTCTAAAGCCACATTGAATTCCTCACATGAGACCGAGGCTCCACCTTCGGCCGTGGATGAGATGGGATTCACACCGAAGTGCTCCTCCGCACCGTCGTTGGTGTCAACCATACTCTTTGGATGGCAAAGTCCTTAATAAAGAAACCTGGCTCTGATACCAATTAAAAGGATCGATATGGTTGACTAGAGGGGGGGTGAATAGGCAACTAACAAATTTCAGACTTTTCTTTAACAATTTAAACCTTGCAATGAAATAGGTTGTCTATATGTGCAACTACGTGGACAACCTATATGATGCAAAGACAATAAGCACACAAGCAAGCAATAGATACAACTCAAGTAAGCTTGCAAAAGTAAAGGGACAAGATAACCAAGAGTGGAGCCGGTGGAGACGAGGATGTGTTACCGAAGTTCCTTCCTTTTAAGGGGAAGTACGTCTCCGTTAGAGCGGTGTGGAGGCACAATGCTCCCCAAGAATCCACTAGGGCCACCAAAATCTCCTCACGCCCTCACACAATGCGAGATGCCGTGGTTCCACTATTGGAGCCCTTGAAGGCGGCAACCGGACCTTTACAAACAAGATTGGGGCTATCTCCACAACACTTGGAGGCTCCCAACAACACCACGAAGCTTCACCATAATGGAGTATTGCTTCGAGGTGACCTCAACCGTCTAGGGTGCTCAACACCCAAGAGTAACAAGATCCGCTAGGGATAAGTGGGGGGAATCAAATTTCTCTTGGTGGAAGCGAAGATCTGGGCCTTCTCAACCAATCCCGAGCAAATCAACAAGTTTGATTGGCTAGGGAGAGAGATCGGGCGAAAGTGGAGCTTGGAGCAACAATGGAGCTTTGGGGAAAAGAGGTAGGTCAACTTTGGGGAAGAAGACCCCTTTATATAGAGGGGGAATCAATCGAACCATTATTCCACTGAGCAGCCCCGCACAGAGCGGTACTACCGCTAGGGAAGGGCGGTACTACTGCTTAGGGCAGTACTACCGCACATACCCAGCGGTACTGTCGCACTGACAGGGCCCTGACCCCAGGGCGGTACTACCGCTAGGGAAGGGCGGTACTACCGCTAAGGGCAGTACTACCGCACATACCCAGCGGTACTGCCGCGCTGACAGGGCCCTAACCCCAGGGTGGTACTACCGTGGGGGTAGGTGCAGTACTACCGCTTGGAGCGGTACTACCGCCACTACTACCGCCCTTAGTACCGCAAAACCCGACACGAAAAACTACGTTCTCGAATCGAGGCGGCAGTAGCCCGGAAGCACTGCGGTACTACGGCCGAAGACCACAAGCGGTACTACCGCTCTGGGAGCGGTACTACCGCTGGGGTGCTTCGGCGGTACTACCGCTGTGGACCGCGGTACTACCGCTGGGGCAGGACAAGGCATACTCAGGGAAAGAAGGCAGCTCCAATGAAGCGGAAGGAAAGCGACGGATGTGATATGGATGTGTACGTGTTGATTCCACCCTAGCCTTACCAAAGCGGATCCCCTCTTGATAGTACGGTGACTCCTACGAAACTAGACCACCAACAACGAAACGAAGGAGCTACACCGTCTTGAATAAGAACACCGAGGGGAGATAATCGTCTCGTGCCAAAGGATGAATCTCTGAAAGAACTTAATGCACATGATTAGTCCGGACAAGCATTGTCATCAATCACCAAAACATCTTGGGGATAAATATGCTCTTACACTTAGTGATAAAGCAAACAAGCACACACGAGAATATTCACCCCACGCTATGACTCCCCGACAACGGTGCCAGAAAAAGGTCTTGATAACCCACATAGGGGATCAATTGTAGCCTCTTTCGATTATTAAGAGTGTCGAACCCAACGAGGAGCTAAAGGTAGAACAAATATTCCCTCAAGTTTTATCGACCACCGATATAACTCTACGCACGCTTAACATTCGCTTTTACCTAGAATAAGCACTACAAAAAAAGACACATCCGTGACATTTTGGGCCGAACGAATTTTTTTTCTGTCATACATATGACACTTCTATGACGATAATTGTGACAAAACCTGGTATCATCATAGATGTGGTGGGCTCCTACTTCTATGAAAAAAAATCATGACAGAAAATGGGCTTTTCGTCCTCGGCGGGCCGGAGACGCAACTGCATGACATTCTTTGGGCCGTCCATGATGGAAAAAACCGTCGTAGAAGCGAGGGGGTGGAAAATTTCAGGGAGTTGCCGGTTACGGTGGGAGGTCAGGGGCCGAGCGATGCGCGTTTCTCTAGTACACGTACGCGCGTGTGTGCGAGGCGTTGGCTCTAACTGAACCCGAGCGAGGCGTTGGGCTCTAACTGAACCCGAGTGATTGCACTGCAGGCTACGCGTTACTGAACCCGAGCGATCGATCGATGGCTGTTAACTGGACCCGATGGAGCGATTCCTTCGCTACTGCTGCTAACTGAAGCCGATCGATTGGATGAACAGTGAGCGTTGCGGGGGGAGGGGGGGTTGGATGAACAGTGAGCGGTGGCGTTGCCTCTGGATGAACAGGACCCCGCGGTGTGGAGGGCTGGATGAACAGTAGACGGTGGAGGGGAGGCTGTGGAGGGGTGGTTGAATAGGACCCCGTGGTGTGGAGGGCTAGATGAATAGTACACGGTGGAGGGCTGGATGAATAGTAGACAGTGGAAGGGTGGTTGAACAGTAGTCGGTGGAGTAGCGCGCGGTGGAGGTTGGATGAATAGGAGCCCGTGGAGGCTGGAGGAGGTCGACGGTAGCCCGTGGAGGCTGGAGGAGGTCGACGGTGGAGATGAACAGTATCCCGTGGAGTCCCATTTTGCGGTATGCCACACCCCTCCCGATGAACAGGACCCCCGTTTCGACCGTAGGAGGTCCGTTTCGTCCATTTTGCGGTACGCCACACCCCTCCCGATCAACAGGACCCCCGTTTTGACCGTAGGAGGTCTGTTTCCTCCGTTTTGCGGTACGCCACACCCCTCCCGATCAACAGGACCTCCGTTTCGACCGTAGGAGGTCCG
>NC_041381.1:589877456-589894652 GCF_002162155.2 Triticum dicoccoides
TTTCCTCCGTTTTGCGGTACGCCACACACCTCCTGATCAACAGGACCCCCGTTTCGACCGTAGGAGGTCCGTTTCCTCCGTTTTGCGGTACGCCACACCCCTCCCGATCAACAGGACCCCCGTTTCGACCGTAGGAGGTCCGCTTCCTCCGTTTTGCGGTACGCCACACCACTCCCGATCAACAGGACCCCGTTCCGAATGTAGGAGGTCCGTTTCCTCCGTTCTGCGGTACGCCAGGCCTCGTTTCCATCATCTGTTCCGTCCAAGCCCTCCCGATGAACACGACCACGCATTCCGTTCCGACCCAGCCGGTTGGCTCCCCATGAACACGACGATGACGTTGTTTCTCTGTTCCGACCCAGCCATGTATGTATGCGCGAGTAGGTGTTCGAGACCCTGCCCGTATGTATGTACGTGGCCATATTTTCTTTCTTGCACCCTCGCCGTTGTACGTACGTGTACATGCTACGAGCGCGCCTCTACTATGACACGTGCGCGCCTCTACTACGACACGTGCGCACCTCTACATCGACCAGTATGTACGTACACGTTCGCGACCAGAATGACAACGCTACGTACGCTTTGACCAGGTGGGTTCCGACTATCAGGCCCTTCCTTGCCTGCGAAGATGTAGCTGGTGGGTCCCAGCAGTCAGGGGGGCGAATCGTTTTTTTTTTGCCCGGACGCACTTCCTTGCGTGCGAAGATGTAGCTGGTGGGTCCCAGCAATCAGGGGGGCGAATCATTTTTTTTGCCCGGACGCACTCCCTTGCGTGCGAAGATGTAGCTGGTGGGTCCCAGCAGTCAAGGGGCGAATCATTTTTTTTGCCCAGACGCACTTCCTTCCGTGCGAAGGTGCAGCTGGTGGGTCCCAGCAGTCAGGGGAAACGTTTTTTCACGAAATACGGTGGCCCGTCCAGTGGGTCCCCGCTGTCAGGTGGAGGAATAATTATTTTCCGCGTAATAAGGAGGCACTTCCTTGCTGCGACCGTGGACCCATCTGTCAGCCTCTCCACATACAGTCCACGTCCAATGGAATTCGTTCCTTGACCATGTTGACCACGCTGCGCCGAGAGCACCAGGGAGGTGGACGACGACAAGGCCTAGGAAGGGGACGACAGGGAGCCGGGGAAGACACGGCAGTGTAGGCACGCGCGGAGAGGAGTACGAGGGTTCACTAGTTCGGCTACGGTGTGAGGCTGCCGTCACCGCAGGGCCTGGACAGTGGTGGGAATAGTAGGGGCGGTGAGGCCTCCGCGGCAGCACATCCGACCACGAGAAGCAGGAGCATGCGCCACGACCGGCGCTGCTTTGGGCGGCTGGAGCAAGAAGACCAGAGGTTGTAGAAGCACTACGGCCGTTGGATGGACATCGTACGGTCACTGGAGCTAGAATCGTTTATATTGACTATGTTGACAAAGACCTCCGTCCCCGTCAACTTAGTAGGCCCACAAGTCAGCCTCCCACAAAGGTGGGTCCCAGCTAGCAGGGGGGCTATTCATTTTTTTGTGCGTAATAAGGAGGCACTTCCGGTGGGCCGAGCTGACAGCAGGGGGAACATTTTTTTCGCGAAATACGGTGGCCCGTCGGATGGGTCCCAGCAGTCAGGGGCAAACGTTTTTTCTCGAAATACTGGTGGCCCGTCCGGTGGGTCCCTGCTGTCAGGTGGAGGAATAATTATTTTCCGCGTAATAAGGAGGCACTTCCTTGCGGCTGCCGTGGACCAAGCTATCAGCCTCTTCACGTACAGTATTCTTCCAATGGAATTCGGTCATTGACCACATTGACCATGCCGCGCCGAGAGCACCACAACGATGGACGGCGGCGAGGCCTAGGAAGGGGACGACGCGGAGCCGGGGAAAACACGGCAGTGGATGCCCACGCGGAGAGGAGTACGAGGGTTCACTGGTTCGGCTGCGCTGCCGTCGCCGCAGAATAACAGGGGGTGTGGGTGAGTGGAGTGGAGGGATGGCCTGACCAGCGGTGGGAGTAGTATGGAGGTGGTGAGGCCTCCGCGGCAGCACAACCGGCCATGGGAGGCAGGAGCAGGCGGCACGACCGGCGCTGCTTTGGGAGGCTGGAGCAAGAAGACCAGAGGTTGAAGAAGCACTACGGCCGTTGGATGGACATCATACGGTTAGTCGAGCTAGAATCATGCATATATTGACTAAGTTGATAAAGCCCTTCGTCCCCGTCAACTTAGTAGGCCCCGTCAACTTAGTGGACATCGTATGGGGAGTATTCTTTTTTTTTGGGCGTAATAAGGAGGCACTTCCTTGCATGCGAAGATATAGCTGGTGGGTCCGAGCTGTCAGCGGCGGTAACATTTTTTCCGTGAAATACAGAGGCCCTTTCGGTGGGTCCGATCTGTCAGGTGGAGGAATCATTATTTTGTGTGTAATAAGGAGGCATTTCCTTGCGTTCTACCGTGGACCCAGCTGTCACCCTCTCCATGTACAGTCCACTTCAGATGCATGTCGGTCGTTGACCACGTTGACCACGCCACGCAAAGAGCACCAGGGCGATGGACGACGGCGAGGCCTAGGAAGGGAACGACACAGAGGCAGGGAAGACTCGGCAGTTGTTTCCCACGCGGAGGGGAGTACGACTGTACGAGGGTTTACTGGTTCGTCTGCTGTCGCCGGAGAATAACAGCAAGTGTGGTACTGTGGGTGAGTAGAGGGATGGCTAGGCCTGCGATGGGAGTACGGTGGGGCGGTGAGGCCTGCGCAGTAGCACAGCCGGCTGCGTGGAGGAGGGAGCAGGCAGTCCCGCTGGCGCTTGTTTGAGCGGCTGCAGCAGGAAGAGCAAAGATTGAAGAAGCACGACGGCCGTTGATTGGACATCCAACAGTATACAGGCCATCTATGGAAAGCCTCAAATCTGTGGAAAACTGCATACAGCCCATCTGCCATTATTTCAAATAGTTTACAGCCCATTTGCTAATTCTTGCGGGTTTTTTGGAGCCCATATTCTTTTTGTTAGCATTACAGCCCATATTGTGGCCACGGTTAAAAAACTATACGAAATTTTGCATATGTCGGTGCGGTCTAAACTGTTTTTAATCCCGAAATTTTGAGTCACATTCAGACTGATTTTAAAAATAAATGTATATCAATATAAAATCTAATAAGTTGTCCACGCATAAAAATCAATGCAATTTAAAATCTCGAAATGAAAAAAAGATATTTGAAACTAATAGCCGGTTTGATGTGTTTTAAAAATGTACAACCCATTTCTCATTACTGATAGGACCTTTTCTTGGCCAACCGAATGAAGCTCTCCTTGTCTTGAAAGATTTGCAGCCCATTTGACAAATCACAAAAAAACTGGGCTAGCCATTTTCAGAAAGAAAAAAAACTACTAGGTTGGTCTGTGGTAAACATAAAAGATAAGGTTGTCTAGACAGGCCAGAGTGTCCCACACAGCCCAGTTGACACCCTGCTTCTGTCTCAAAAACAAATTAGATAAATGCCACTCCAATTATGGCGATTCATAAAAATGCCACTGCAATTTCTAAACTTTGAAAAATGCCACTTCAATTTTTGCAAACTTTGAAAAACGCCACTGCAGTTTGCAAACTTTGAAAAACGCCACTCCAGACTTTGAAAAATGCCACTAGAAATGGCATGAAATGGCATTTTTCAAAGTTTGGAAATTGCAGTGACATTTCTCGGAGGCATTTATCAAATTAACCCAAAACAAAAATAAATGGGCAAGCTGCTGGGTCCCTGGTGTCAGCCGCTCGTTGTGCAATTCTCTCGTTTATTGACTACGTTGACAATGGCATGGGACCCATATGTCAGAAATCCACTAGGAGGAGCCATTTTTTTATTGGCTTGAAATAAGGAGGCACTTGCTTGCGTACTGCCATTACCTTGGCGGGTCCCTGCTGTCATCCTCTCCATGTACAATCATCTCCTGATTGTGTACACGTCAACTTGCTAGGCCCACAAGTCAGCCTCTAAACCCGTGGAGGACAAATACAACCCATTTAAATAAATAACAGCCCATTCCATACGTTCAAACGGAAAGTTCAACATTCAGAGCAAAGTAACAGGTCTGATCCACATATAGAGTACTGAACTTCCATGTTGACAACCATCATAGCCAAGTTAACTATCTACTCCCACTAGACAAGTACTAACTTACTCTTAGCTAACTAGACGATCCCGGCCGCCATCTGTGGTACACGCTAAACGCCGGCACCGGCGTCCTGCGCCTTGCCTCGGACTTGCCAGAGGTGCGATAGGGCGCGTTGCTCGCACGCGTTGGCCCTTTCCATGCCGGTGTGGTCCACCGAAGCTTCGACTTCCAAGCGGGAAACCCACTTGACGAGATGGTAGTAAAAATCGGCGTCGCGAATGCGTGCGTGCCCGACAGCCTCCAGGGCTATTTGCCGGGCACCGGCCTCCATGTAGTCGGCCCAGTTGCGGGCGCTCTGCTCGCGACTCAGAGCGTCGGCGCGCTACTGCTCCATGTCCCGCTGGCGGCGCAAATCAGCGATACGCTGCTCCTCCACCAGGCAGCCGCGCTCCAACAACTCTTGCTCCTCCGCCATGCGGTCGCGCTCCAACAACTCCTCGATCTGCGCATTGCCATCTAAATATAGATAGAATGCCTCCTCCCTCCGTCTGCCTTCCGGTGAAAAACCGAACACTAGTTCCGGCGGTGACCGCCTCCGGCGTCGCCTACCGCGGACGGGCGGGGGCATGGCGGACGTGGCGAGCGACGTCGGGCCGGTGGGGGCTTATGAGGATATGGCGAGTTGGGTCACGGTGGCACCGGAGAAGGCCGGGAAACAGTACTTATAGGGGGAAGGTAGCGCAACGGTCATCGGAATTCAATGCATAATGGCTTAGCGCGCCAGCTTGCCGTGGAAAACTAGGGAAACTGAAATTACGACTGTGCCGTCCCGTCCCGTCTGGGTCGCACGCCGGCATGGCGGTCAAACAAGTGCACTCTAATCATCTCCCTCCTTGTCAATAATGATTCCACGGATTTAAAAAGCCCGCAACAATTAAAGCGTATCTTTTTTCGTATCAGTTAGCTGCCTTAATTACGGTCGGCTGCATGCAGACACTCAGAATCGCTCGCAGGCAGTACGCGAAGCAGCATGCAACAAGTCGTAGCCGAGGGCACGCATACAGCCACTTAAATCACTGGAATTAATTAGGCTTAAACTTTTGCATGCCGTTAATTATTGCCATGCCTTGGTCTTGCTGCTTTGCTCACGGGACTAATAAACCCGGACGAAGGGAGTACTTTGGTTGGTGAGAGGTTTAAATTAAGCCCTGCAAACCGGAAAGGAGGTACTAGTATGTGTGTGATCCGCTATTTATTTGTGTAGGATCGAGTAGGTTGTTTCTTGAATTGAGCCCTGCAAACCGAAAAGGAGGTAGTACGTGCGTGATCCCTATTTATCCGTGTAGGATCGATAGTGTAGCTTGTCAGTTTCTTCAGACATAGGCATTTTTATCCATGTAGGATCGATAGTGTAGCTTGTCAGTTTCTTCAGAGGTAGGCATACTTCGCATCTTGCGTCGCAAATAAAACTGCCAGGAGCACATTTGTAGGCTAGCTAGTGATCGATCAGTAACTTGTAACACTGAGCGAACAGAAATAAGTAACTGTTAATGCATCTCAATGATTCACAGATCATATACAAATATGTAGCTCCAAAAGCAAAGATCAGCCACTTCGGATCTTGCGTCGCAACTAAAACTAACTAGTACGATTCCCATACATAAGATCAACATGTTAATGCATCTCAATGATTCACAGGTCATATACAAATATGTAGCTCCAAAAGCAAAGATCTAGAAAAAACATCTGTTCTTCCTACTAACATGGATGCTTCTATTGGCCAACATTCAGTACAGACTGAAAGACAAATTTGTTTGTGAAGTCTACAATTCCTCTTGCAAACGTAAGTGGTTTCACCGACAGCTGGAACCATGAGAATGAACCACACATGATGGAGGAACATCCACTGCAATATGATTTGGTCTTCTCTCGATCACACCGCGAGACTATTTTAGGAATACAAACTTTAACTTAGGCAAAATGATGCCCACTGTATAATCAGACCAAAGCAATGAAGCACCAACTGTTGGCCAGTAAATAGTACAATACTACTTTTCTGCAGTCCATGAAGTGACTATCCAATCTTTGTGTCTATTTTCAAATGGCACTGCATGCAGTGACTATACTATTCTCTTGTGCAGTTCAACCAAAATTGCGGACACTTTGTTTGTTTGCCAAATAGCAATGGGCAGACATCTCTGTCTGCACAAATATCAAGCAGCTAGTAACATATCAAGCAGCTAGCAAACCACTAGTATTACTATCTAATGATAGTACAAAAAGAGTAGCAAGATAGTAGCAAACCATGTACCTTCGTAATGAACAGCTCATAGTGCCACCAACTGGATATAAAGGTTTGGAAAAAACATGCTCCTAATGTTGAACCAGTTGGACTTTTTGTGCAGCTCCACTAAAATCGAGCATCCCTGTTTGCATAGATATTGAAAGTGTGATTACTATAAAAGTGGCACTAGTTGAAGCATAGACTCACAAATATAAGCATTCCAATTTCTTAATGGGAAAAGGTAGCAAGACTGTTTCTAACAACCTGTTTGAAGGAATAAATAAAGCAACAACTGCTGATGTCAAGAAGGCATACATAGTTTTTTCTGAAAAACTGAGCCATTCCTGACCTTTCCTCTTCTTTTAAGCAAATTTTGTGCAGTTCTACTAAAATAAAATGCCATCACCGCCTTGACAATTCAGTGACACTGTACAAAAGGAAATGACTTAACATTACATCATGATGTCAGGTATGTAGTCGACAAGCATTAGAGACAAACATACAGACCTCCTCCAATAACATAAAGAACATTAATTTTAACAAAGGTGTGACTAGCTTTACCGGGATAATTTGAGTGAACTCTACACCATTCGAATACTACAAATATACACTAATCCAGTGGCTAGTGCAACAGTAGAGTAGTTAGTTTATCACAAGGTACAGTACAATGGTTTTACTGAACAAATTTCAATAAACTCTAGCACTGGAAGGTTTCTATAAGAATTAACAATACAAAATGTAAAGGTAACAAGTTTCTGCATTGGTATACTAGTGGCATTAGACAAAATATAAAGGTAACAATACATCCACAATCAACAGCTAACCCTGAAATAATCCAGTGACATTAAATGACATTGCTTAAATTTATCAGTGGCATTAGACTGAGAGCGGCATTAGTTATTAAATGTGGCTTCACTTTAGCAGTAGCATTGCTTGACTTGACTGCTGGCGTTATACTAACAGCAAAAAAAGTGGCAATAAGAGCATGGGAGGCCCATTCGGATAGTGGGCGCACCAGTACGATGTACCTCCACGAACGCAGAGTGGTGAGGGAGGTATGGTTGCCCAGAGCAACAAATATCCAGGCAGTATATGTGGATTACGTCCCATTTTTGTTCTTGTTAGCCACCTTTTTCCTATGTGAGGACAACAAACCGATCGACCTGGTCATTCTCTATTGCGTTGTCATGCCTTTCTACCCTTCTTCAACTAAGAGACATGAGACTCGTTCCTTAGCTACTGATTTTCCCCTTTTCAACGTAGATGCGCATTCGATGCCTACTCTCTTGGACAGTACAGTCTCCCTTCCTTTCCTTATTCAACCCAGACATGGATTAGTCTGCATGAAGTAGGGTTTCCTTTAATAGTGCAAATTATGGTTTTCGTCTGCGTGGCGAGCAGAGCAGAGGATAGCAAATTGGGGAGATGGTGGAGTGGAAAAAGATCCACATGCAACGACGTGCCGGATGGGGCAATAGAACAAGGGTATGGTTCGAAAAGAGGTAGCATACCTGAGGGTCAGCGGGAAGTGGCTTCGCTCGTGGTCGTCGTCCTCCGCACACACTAGACAACGAGCTTGGGGACGGAGGCCATCCAGCGTGGGCGCTAGGTCTGAGAGGACGGCCTTGTCGTCAGTGCGTGACCTCGCTCGCCGACGACGAGTGCGTCAACGCTACACGTCCTTTTCTTCCCCGGCGGATCTGTGACCACCAGTGAGGAGGGAGAGAGGTGCCGTCTTTTTTAGATCTGGAGAGAGGGTGGCAGTGTGAGAAGCAAGTGGGTAGCCCTTGGCAAGAAAGCGCTGAAGCTCCAGCCTATATATCTTTGTTATACTACTAGTACTGGTCATTCCAACATATCAGTGAGACGACGGCGAGTAGTAGGAGTATTTCCGAACCGACGTGTAGGCCGGGGCGCCCCTTCGTGAACCGTGGCAAACTGGCAACCGCCCACCGACTCTTTGCCTTTCCCTCTCGATTTGGAACTGCAGACGCACGCTCTTCCTCTCCCTCCTCCATTTTCCTTCAACCCTTCACCCTTTCTTCTGCCAATGTTCGATCATCTTCTCCATGGAGGGAACAGGACAGAAACGACCCCGTTATTCTTGCCCCGATATGAAAGATGACGTGGTGGAGGAACTCATTGATCGGTGCGACGTCATCACCTCGGCTAGCATGGCAGGTTCGTTCAAGCCCATTCTTGACTCAACTAATAACATCATTACAAGGAACCCAAGAGTCAAGGAGTGGTTTGATCTCCCCTATCTTCTTCGCCATGACCCTGATGACTGGCACCATCACAATGGAGGCCTCGCCCTGTGCAAGTTGATGCCGCTTGATAATGATACATATGATGTTAAGATGCCATCGCTTGAGGGCAAGGCTTGGGCAGGCGCAAATGGAGATTGGGTTGTTTACATTAGGTCCAACTGCGAGTGGGAACTTGTGAATGTGTACACTCGTGACCGGGTTCCACTTCCAAAAATCTCAGCAGACTGCCCAGAGGTTGAGCACACCGGTATTGTACGCACATTCAAATACAATCATGGTGACTGTCTTCTACGAAAGATAGAAATTTCTTGATTTCCCAACCTCTCTTGGAATTACAACAACTATGAAGTTGTTGCTATCTCCGACAAGCTTGTTATCGTCCTTGCTGGTTTGAATCGATGGATATTGCTCAAAAATCAGTTTCTGTACACGGATGAGTATTGTGATGCAATTGAATACGAGGGCCTTGTGTTTTATACCACCACTCATGGCACTGTTTTTGCACGGAGTCGTTGTTTCGGTACGTTTGTCTTCCACCGTAATTATAATTGTTTCATCCACATGCATGCGGGTTAGCAAGTTTCCCTTTACTAATTAACCTTCTTCTTGTGTTTCCAAGGTCCTGCGAACATTCCACCACCTATACTTGAAGATTTTTATAACCAAGGGGGAGATGACAATGGTGATGATCACGAGCATGAGGACGAGCAGCGCCCATATACTATTTGGCGCCTGGCAACTAATTCTGATGGATCACCTCTTCTCGTGTGTATACAGCCCACTGATGATGTTACTGCTAAGGAAGCAGGTGTAGTCTCCCATGGTCGCACTCTCCGGACCTATTCCAACACCCGTTGCATGGTATTCGGGATTGATACTAGTGTGGTAGCGCCAACTCCTTCTCCCTGGTACAGAATTGATAGTCTTGGAGAAAACTCGCTCTTCCTTGGACAAAACTATCCAATGATGGTGAAAGGCGATCCAACTGTTGTTGACACAACGTTACTACCATTTATGAGAAGCAAGTGTGTCTATACCTCCTACATTTGGGTGGTTCCCTACCCTGGTACTGATATAGTAGGCCGCTTCAGCCTGGATGATCAGTCCTGCGTTGGTCTCCATATCGACAATGGATGGCCCGTCCCAGAGAATCACTTGTGGTTCAAAGCAAGCGTTTCCAACGCCGAGAAATTGTTGAGTTGAAGTTCATTTCATTGTTTGTTATTTGTTGTGTGGTGAAAACTTTAGTATTTATAATGTATCCTCGTTGTCGATGTGGGTTGATGACCTGTTGTATGTAATAAAATGATATGCCTGTGATAAACTTACTAAATTTATGAATGGCTTTCGAGTCGCTTCTATGAGTGAGTGGTGCGACGAGGCAAAAAAATATTTTCCGAATACATAATTGTACGTGCATTGCAACAGGTTATCGGATGAGGCCAATCAACAATAATAGTACACTATTTGTACTAGCTTCACATGCTTCGTGCGTTGTGCGGGTGTTTTTACTGTAGCCATATTATACTACGTAACCAGCACCTCGAATCCTCGATACTAGTAGTACTATATAGTAAGTAGTAGGAGTAGTAGGGTGGCATGGGCCAGAACAAGCATTCACGTCCAGGAGTATGGCACACGCCACTAGCACGACCTTCCATCCGACACCATATTTCTTGGAGTCCGTGCTAGAGCAATCTCTTCAACCTCATCGTTTCTCTAACTCAGCCATCGCACGGCGGGTGAGGTGGCGGTTTGCTGATAGTCGGTTTCCTTAACTGCAGTCCCACTTGTAAGGCCAACTGCAACGCACGACCCCAAACGGACCTCCGTTTTGCACGAACTCCAACGATAATTTTGACTAGAAAAGCAAGACCAAAGAAAACAAGAACCACAAGAATACATTTTACTACTCCAGTAAGTTGGATTAGTGCCTTCTCGATGCATTCATTGTTGATCTGCGGAGGCTCGATCTTGCGTGCTTCTTTCTTCTTCGAGTGTAAAGAAGTAGAAGTTGCTTCCTCGCATCTAGTCTCATGTCTAGCCTCTATTCTAGTACTCCCTCCGGTCCATTTTTCTCTGCGTCTAAGCAGCAACACGCATACCAAGTAAGAGTATCAACAAGTGCACTAATCTCATCTATAGCCTCTGTGCTAGCTAAAAGTGATAGAACATCTACTAAATTGCGCTCTATCAATATATGGATGTACTCTTCTTCCCAATACAAAAACTTGCATCCATTCTACTCCCTCCGTTGCACAATACATGCCTTCTATTTGTCAAAATATATATGTATCTAGACATGTTTTAGTATATAGGTACATCCATTTTTGGACAAATGGAAGTCAAGTATTTTGGAATGGAGGGAGTACACAATAATTTTTTTAAGTTAGCACAACTAGTCTAATCCGAGAGCACAACCGAAGATTTGGTCGGGTTCTTCCTCCTTTTGCCGACATGTGGGACATCCAGCATCCAGGTCGTGTCATGAAAGAAAATAGAGTGGTAGTTGAAGTCACGAGATGTGCATCTTGGGTTAAATTGTAAATAGAATCTTACTACTCTTGAGTAACTCCAAAAGCGGCCGCGAAGATCTTTCTTAGATTTGTTTTTCATCACCAGCACGTCGAGGTGAAAGATGTGCAGGTTCAGTGGGTCCTCTTGTGTTTTCGCTGACATGTGGGGCCGCATGTGAGCAAACAGACGATGGGCTCCGCGCGTCCGCTGGCTGGCTGAGAAGAGAGACAGAGGAGGGCTGAGCATGGACTGCAGGAAATTTGTTCTACGTACCTCGATATAGTGGGCTGGCATGGGCCATAACTAGCATTCACGTCTAGCAGTACGGCACACGCCACCAACACAAGTCCCATCCGACACCAATTTTCTTGGAGTCCGTGCTACAACCATCTCTTCTCCCTCCTATTTTCTCAACCATCACGCGGTGGGCGGGGTGGGGGTTTGCCGATAGTAGGTTTGCTCAACTGCGGTCCCACTTGTAAGTGAAAATGCAACACCGCACGCATTCCCGCTTGAGTGGCGTGTCGGACCAACCGTGTGGGGGTGCGACGCGAACACGGCAGGCTTTTCCTTTTGAACTCGTAACTTGTAAAATTTGGTTCTGCTCCATGGCGCGATCGATAGATAGAAAATAACGATTTTGCCTAGAGTAATGAGAAGTGTGGTTCTGGCGCCGTTCATGCATGGAGTACGTACGAAAATTATGAAGTTGATGCGAAAGGTAAGATAATTACTGTAGTATCATATACTACTACATGGATTTGACGCAAAGATAAAAATACATATGGATCCATCAACGACATCCTCACGCCCTAGTGCATCGGGTCACCAACCGACGTGTGAGGAGCAGCGGTGTTGGCGGCGAGCTCAAGGTGCTTCTGAACAGTGCCGTCCAAGGTTGCCCTGCGGTCCAAGAAGGCCAGCATCCTATCGTCCTCCTCTTGCATGTAGTAGTCCTTGTGGACGATTTGCGCGTAGATGTGGGTGATTATGTCGATGGTGTCTTGCTGTGCCAGGCGCTGCGCGGCGAGCGCGACCTCAAGGTGGACATTCTCCGGTGCGACGGCGGGCAGTCGCAGGGCCACCAGTGCATCGAAGAGGTTGTCACCATAGTGGTTGTTGAGGGTGGCGGGCATCGTAGAGCCTGGGCGCGTCGGCTGGAGCTTACGTCAAAGTCTTTCGCGAGCTTCTTGACGACGTGAACTTGTCGAGGAAACCGACGAGGACCTCGTCTAACAAGGAGACGAAGCTGTCGTCCAAGCGGCCCCTCGCCCTGGCGGCCTCAAGCAATACTACCTGGAGACGTTCCTCGTTGCCGGGCCATAGGCCGGTGTCGTGGACCATCTGGCACAGCCGGCTGATGCTCGCGCTCATCGCCTCCATGGGTTAACTGATCATGCGATTCGAGTGATCACTCCTGCCCTTGGTTAGCGTGCGTAGGTGCGTAGGATTTCATACTACTCCTCGGCCCTCTACTGCACCTGCCTTTGGCTATATGATAGGTGGGCCAGCCACCCCCTGGGCCCACGTGTCATTCACCCAAAGGCAATTGCTGTAAGTCAATGAAGTCGCGTCCCCCTCCGTGCCGGTGCAGTATAGTCATCTCACCGGACCTCTAGTTGGGGCCAAACGAGAGAAGTTTGATGTTTACTGGTTTATTGGTCCCCTTTGCATTTTGTGCCAAGTTTTGACCTTTGATTTAACTAATAAAATGTTAATGCATGTAAACAAAAATGTTGTGTAAGTCAGATTACGAAAACCAAATAATCCCAAAACACTTAGGCACGGTGCATTAACTCCCTCCTTGTTACTTATTTCGTGACATATCAACCAATGAGAGATGTGGTCCGTGCATGCTTTCAATGACTTGAGACTACCAAACATGACATGCAGTGTTTAGTTCATTGCATGTAATCCTATTAGTAGTTAGCAAAAAAACATTAAGTTCTCTCGCCGATAGGAATAAAACACCATGTATTTATTTACAGAGGGAGTAGTACATTTTTTGTGACATGCATTACTACTAGATATTGCTAGTCAAATACTAAAATCCAGATGGATGTGGTAGTACTCCTAAATCCAGACGGTGGTGCTACTAGTACTAGCACTGTACTACCCGTTGGTCAAATTATTACGTGCTGCTCCTCACAGTGAAGTGACAAGACCCTGCGCCGGAGATGACACCTAAGTATAGGCGCCGTGTTCGGCATACCATAGTCAGCCTCACCGTCTGCAGTCACTATCATCATGGCTGTAGAGCTAGCCTGCTTACAACTAGCCCTGTTCGACATAATTTCCCGTGCGTAGATGCCCGTGCATTGCACGGAACACCAAGACTGGGGGTGGACGGCTCCGGCAGCGGCCATCGCGCCAGATTTTCCCACCGCCTTCTAGATGTGGTGGGGAGGAGATAAGGCTGATTGTGAGAGACAAGGAGTTGTTTGTAAATAGGGAACAAGTACGGGCATCTTTTTGCAAAAATGGAGAAGCTTGGTTTGTATGCGTCAGATCTAGATCCGACGGCTACTGGTGAAAGATGGGAGGCACAACATCATCACCAATTCATGACCTGTTTGATTCGCAGGATTTTGAAAACGCAGGAATAGGACACGGCAATATTACAAGTTTCAAACTGATATTACAAATGTTAGGAGTAATGTTGCACCTAGGAAGAGGGAATTACTAGGAAGTTCACGTAAGAACTTTCGTTACTTTAGGTGGATGCAGCGTTATCGTACAAACTAAAATCCACCGCCCTGACAAGTCACTAATGGGAAAATAAGTTTTTGAGTCTCTGGCCACTTGATGTTTCAGAAACAAATTCAGCTTCTGCGGAGACTTTGTCATTTAGGCTTAGACGCTTGCGGTGATCAGCACGCCATTCATTGTTGCGCCAGAGAACGCCAAACCTCATTACCTTGAGCACACTTGCCTCCAGAACAAAGAACCTGGCCAATTTAATCTCAGATGTGCTGCCTCGGTAGTCGATCAAATCAATTTCTGTAAGATGGAGATCAAGGCATTCGATGAGATTGTTATAGTGCAGCACATTTTTCACTTTCGGGTCTTTTTTTATCTACAAAAGAAGAGAACATATTAGAGCAGTTGGCTGCATAAGATTGCCGTGTCATCAAGAGGTGCCAATATCATTCGCTCATACGATAGGGTTGGCTGGCTAGTGATATTTTTTGACTCTCTCTCTCTCTCTGTCTCCCTCTCTCTCTCTATTTTTGTTTCCTCTCATTTAACTACGAGCACGTGAAGAGCTTGGGCATTTGTTGCCTTCCACTATGTGGCTGATGCCATATTTCGCAAAAGTATGCCACATAATACGCATTGATGTAAAATCAAAAGATTTTGGCACCGCTCTCACGATGTGAGAGAGTTGGCACGGCTGTGCACACAGACCCACATGTATAAACAAATCAATCAAACCAACTAGACCAGCCTCTCACTCTCCCAAACAAGTGTTTTTTTATTGCCTCGGTCCTCTCTCTCTCCCACGTAGTGTTTTTTCATTGCGTGAGTTAATTTGGCACCGGAGCAAAGTAGGTGATCTAGATTGGGGCACCAGGTGAGCAATGGAGGGGCATCGATGCCAAATACATCACAAGTGAATTTGGTACATTTTTGGCCTACATATCCCACTTTTGTACTCCCTTCGTCCCAAAATTCTTGTCTTAAATTTGTCTAAATACGGATGTATCTAGTTACATTTTAGTGTTAGATACATCCGTATCTAAACAAATGTAAGACAAGAATTTTGGGATGGAGGGAATACTACCTCGTATTTAGTATAAAATTTTGACCATAGATTTACCTAATAAAATGCCAATGCATGTCACTAAAAATTACACCATTTGAAATTATGTTCAAATACGAATCCAACGATGTAGTTCTTAGTGACATGCATTAACATTTTGTCAGTTAAATCTATGGTCAAATTTTGATACTACAAAATTGGAAGAGTAAACCAGGACGGAGGTAGTACTTGCTCTTAGGGTAACCATAGAGTTACTGGAGTAGTCTAAGTTACTTTCCACTATGACTAGCCTAGGCTACTATAGTAGTAGTACAACATAAAAACGATGCAGGTGATCACATGAGAAAAAAATACTAAAAACATTTCTTTCGGTGCAGTGCGTAGATGCAGTTTTGAATACTACACTTGTCATTGTAATTTGGGAAAATTACGAAAAAATTGAGCTATGTTATGATTACTCTTTACTTATAGGAAAGAAGTTTCACCTCGATGAGTAGCTTCTCCGTGCACGGAAAGCATGTAAGGAATCCAACAACTTGATCCAGATTGGGGCCGATAGATTTTAGTGCTAAGATCTTCACTGTGCGCATGGACTGGGTCAAGCTTATGGGAATCGTTTTTTGGAAGACGGTCGTAAATACATCAAGAAGAAATTAAAAAATGTGAATTTCAAGAAGATGGAGAAGAAGATGAGTGATGTACCTGAACGATTACGGATCCAATAAAGAGTTCGGAGAATTTGGCAGACGAGTACACCAACACTGTCAATTTCGGCGCGTCAATGACCCTGATTTTTGTTGGACCTTCTAGATCCGATACAAGCAATCTCTCAAGGAAAGGCGCATTCTCAATGACCATAACGTGGAATAGCTGGAATGATCTCTTCCCAATTGATGTCTTGTTGCGGGGCCAGCAAGACACATAAATCCATCGGAGATTCATCGAGGCGATGTGGAGGCTAATGAACCCGTGGATCTGCTCAAGACGAAGGTACTCGAGTGCAGTACAGCTGCGGAGCAGGTGCTCCATAGCCTTCTTCGAGATGACAACATCGAAGAGGTCGAGCTGCTTGAGTTGAGGGAGAAGAAGGGTGGGCGCGGCATTAATCTGGGGAAGATAGCAGGAGCTGAAGCCGGTGCGGTGCAGCGTTGGCGTGAGGCGGAGCGCGGACGGCGGCAGGGAGCGACATCGTCCAACTTCAAAGCTGAGCTCCTCGAGCTGATCTAGGGCGGGGTATAAGAACCACTCGTCGAACTTGGATTGGACCTTGCAGTTGGTACAGGACATGCGGATGTCAAGGCGTCTGGCTGGCCCAGGGTGCGATGAAAGGATCTTGGAGACTGCGGCCATGCATTTGCAATCCCCGTCGCAGAGGCAGCTGTCGACGGTGAGGTTGAGGGGGATGAAGCGCCAGAGGGGGCGCCACCGCCGGGAGAGCAGGGCGGTCCGCATGGCAGATTTGGTGGGGAGGAGGCCGATGATGACGAGCAGCATGTCATCGGGGAGGCTGCTGATGAAGTCCAGGCTCGCCGGATGCGGTTTTGGCTCGAGCCGCCTCCGCTTGTTGGCTGCCTCGCCGTCCATCTCAACCAGCGGCGATGCCGGTGTACACGTGTGCTGGTGTGTGTTTTGTGCTGGGTGTGCGCGAGTGCGTCCCTCTGTGCATGCCGCCGCGCAGTGGTGAATTGTGCGCGAGTGTGTCCTTCGCGCGCAAGAAGTTTGTCCTCAATGCGCCCTTAATTTACTGGCGTGCGGGGTTCTACCCCGAGTGGTTTCAACTTTGTTTACTTCACCGCGTGTCAGATGGGCCTCTAGTTTACTTATTTTCACCCACTGCCACATGGGCCAGCACACCAAGATACAGAACATGAGCTGACAACGCAGCATGTGGATTGGTTGACCGGTCAACTAAACAATATATGGAGCTATACGCTGACACAGTGAGCGTATAATCCGTCGGTATAGAGAGTTCGAGTGAGAGGGGAGGCCCGTGAGAGATAGCAGAGGGAGAGAGAAAGAGCTACTCCCTCCGTTCGATAATGTAGTTACAACATATTTTTAAGTCAAACTTTTGAAACTTTTACCAAGTTTATAAAGAAATTACTTATATCTACAATATCAAAGATAAATGATAGTATGAAGTAAGTACATGTTGTGATGAATCTAATGATCGTTCCAGATGTAAATGTTTTTCTCCACATATACCTGGTCAAACTTTTCTGAGGTTTGACTTTTCAAAACATCCATATGCTTATGGACGTGACAAAGTCCCGAGAG
>NC_041381.1:589895101-589898763 GCF_002162155.2 Triticum dicoccoides
GAGACATGGACAACACACGATAAAAGTAGAGAAAAAGCATGCGTGTCTTATGCAAACATATCACACATGCATCTTCGACAACAGAGGCAAGGTGAGGAGATAGTGTGTGGTTTTTTGGAACCGAGAGAGGAAGACCCCTAGCACGTGACCAAGAGGGGTCTGACAAACAAGGGAGAGAGGTCGAGAGAGACGTACAGAGAAATGCAGACATGGGGAGGAGAGAGTGTATGTTTGTCATAGAGAGATCCCCTGGAGATTGTGATGGGACTACATGGGTGGGAGATCGAGTGACAAGGTGTGTGCGCGATAGAAGATGCCTCGAGAGATATCGAGATAGACGTATGGATGGAAGGAGACAATACGTGTGTTCCTGATGGCTAGTAAGAGATAATCATACTTAGGAGGGGGGAGTGCTTGCGCCTATGGTCCTGTTTGGATACTCTAACTCAGTTAGAGGTTAGACTTAGATTCATACCCTGAACTAACCCTGAACTAACTCTAAGTAAAGAGGTCTTTGGATGGCAGGGTTAGATGGAGCGCGGATACAGCGAGGCACCTTAACAGGCGGTGCGAGAGGGAGGGAGGGAGAGGACGAGAAGCTTTGAGGAAGTGGGAAGAGATCTGCTGCGGGGAGAGCGAGAGAAAAAAGTGTTTATTAGTGGTCCCGAGAAGAACTAACCCAAATAAGCACCTCTTGGATGGGTTAGTTTTTTTGGATGGGTTAGATGCATCTAACCTAAACTAACCCTCCTATTTGGATCTTTTTGGGTTAGTTGACTCCAAACTAACCCAAACTAACTCTAACCCATGGATCCAAATAGAGCCTATGATGGAGTGAGGGAGTATGGTACTTAGGGGGGTGCGTGTCACATGGAGAGAGAACAAGGGCGGAGGGTGTTGGATGGGTCTATATGTATAGCGCGAGCGAGACATGTGTATGTGTGAACCAGGGAGATATAAGGCCAGTTTGGCTTGCATCGTGAGCATCTTTTGCGTGGCCTGGGGTTGTGGCTAGATTTCATGCACACTTGTTTGGTTGCTACCCTGTGAAAAAGAAAGCCCGCCTGGGCTGGGTTCCCCTGCACTTTAATTAGCCTGGCTGAACTCCAGACACTGCAAGTAGCCTGGCCCAAGCCACCGATTTCGAACACCTGGCCGTGCCTGGTCATGCGGCCATGAGGCTAACAACAACATGGATGGATATTAGCATTAAATAATTGATGCATGGATTGATTGATGGGACATTGATGCTTTGCCTGGCCCAGGCATGAACCAAACGCTTCAGCACCACACAAGCCTGGCCAGGCAGAAATATTTTACATCTCACATCCACACCAGGCAGTACCGGCCATCAAGGCATGAGGGTCAGGTCACGAACCAAACTGACCAATAAAGTTTGAGAGAGATTGAGGAGCCCCGATAAGGCTGAGTGGTGCGTCAGATAGCTGAGAGGGCAAAAGAGATATTCCATCCGCTCGATAATGCAGTGCATGTAAATTTTTTAGAAGTCAAACTTTGGAAACTTTTATCAGGTTTGCGCAAATGTTATTTATATCTATGATACCAAAGATACATCATACAAAACTACATCTCATGGTGAATCTAATGGTATATGTTTGCCGTACTAGATGTAATTGTTTTTCTCCACGTACATGGTCAAACTTTGTGATGTTTGACTTTTCAATAAATATATATGCTATGGACGGAGGAGAGTGCCTCGGTCGAGATAGATCAAGTGTGTGTGGAGGAGAATGAGTAAGTGTGCAAAAATAGTATGTGTGTGAAAGAGAAAGTGACAACAAACGATAAATTAGAGAGAGTGTGTGTGTTTTTTTGTTTCTTATGCGAACATATCACGCATGCATCTCCGAGATGGAAAAGCGAGGCGAGGACATACACGAAGATAGCTAGTGTGTGATTGTTTGCAACGGAGAGAGACACCCCTGTAGCACATGTCCAATAGAGGTCTAGCCAACAAGGAAAAAAGGTCGAGAGGGACACATGGATGGCATGGACGCATGGGGAGGGAGAGAGGGTGTGCTTGTGATAGAGAGATCCCCTCGAGATCGTGAGGGGACTATATGGGTGGGAGATCGAGGGAGTGCGTGCGCGACAGAAAGATGCCCCGAGAGAAATCGAGATAGACCATGCACATGTTTGTGATGGAGACTAAGATTAGCTAGTCATATACATATAGGGGGGACTGCGTGTGCCTACAATTGAGTGAGAGACCATCATACTTGGCTAGCTGGGCATGAGATTGTGTGTGTGTGTGCGTGTGAGATGGAGAGAGAATGAGGGAGAGAGATAGAGTTTTAGATGGGCCTATCGAGTGCGAGTGAGATATGCATGTGTATGTGTGACCCAGGTGGATGGAGAGTTTGAGAGAGGGGGGAAGAGCTCCGAGACGACATAGTGGTGCGTGAGAGAGTTACGGGCAAAGAGCCAAGGAATTTGTGTGTGTACAATGAGTGCACCCAAGATATCTAGCTTGGACTAGCTAGAGTACCATACATAGTGTGCGAGAGAGACCTATAGATGGTGTATATATGAATGCAAACTAGAAAGACCCCCCCCCCCACACACACACACAAAGAGAGAGAGAGAGAGAGAGAGAGAGAGAGAGAGAGAGATGGAGAGAAAGGGAGAGGGACCAACAAGATTTTTGTGTCGGATGCGTGCGACAGAATTGAAGATTGTCGGTGAGAGAGTGAGAGAGAGAGAGAGAGAGAACAGGAGTCCGGGAGAGGGGGAGGTCGCGTTTTATGCATCAAAGACTGATATAAACCATGTTTCGATATAAACCTGCATTCAAATATTTAAATTGGAGAACATGTCTGCAATCCACACATGAACGGATATATGCGTATATCAAACAAGTTCATTAATTTGACTTTCAACATGTTCATGGAATACTATAATACTGTACAACATGCTACTCGATTGAGGTGTTCAATTTTGGATTTAGTTCACTATTTTGATCTACTGAACGAGCTAGTTCATTGAATCGAGATATTTCATTCTGGGTTTGATTCGCGTTTTTGAATGGGTCAACTATTTGTCATATAGTAAATCGCTAGCAACGAGCATGTAAAAACACATTACTCCCGAGCATCATCTCTCCATCTAAAAAAGAAGTGGCAAGCTAATATTTCAAAATTTGATTCGAATCGACTTGGTAAGGTAGACGTGGATGCTCGTTCTCCCAAAATTTGAACGAACCGTTAAACATCCTCTCTGCTCGGTGGAATTCACCCGAGCAAATAAATGGGAGACGTGAAATTACCGTCCTATGTGGGACACACATCAATTAGCCCGTTGTACATCGAGGGTAGGTTCGTAACTTCATCCAAGTGCGCCTTCTCCTCGGACGAAATGACATGTGCCGAATAATTCATAAACCATGGTCGGCAAAACACGCTCTCCTCGCCCGAAATAGCTCGCGCCCACTATTTCAAAAACGCTCTCCTCGCCCGAAATCGTTCGCGCCCACTATAGTTCAAAACACTCCCTCCTCGCTTGAAATCGCTCCCGCCCACTATTTGGGGAGAAGCAAAGTTACTCTACTATCCCCGACCCTCAGTACACAGACCAAAGCCCAGAAGCCTATAGGCAAGGGTAGAACTGTAACTCCCCCTCAAATTTCAGACAAATGCGTCTGT
>NC_041381.1:589899227-589933422 GCF_002162155.2 Triticum dicoccoides
GGCGCCAAATCACCTTCTCCCCAGGAAGCTCCCTTCTCCCGAGCCGCGAAACCTCAGCCCCACCTCCATGGCGCCCCGCACCGCACCAATTTCACAGCCGCCCTCCTCCCTAATGTCGGAGATGCTGTCCAATTGCCGTCGTGCACTGGGCCGTGTGCCTCTTACTCTGTGTTGCTGGTGTTGCCTCGACAACGGCCGCGTGAACCATACCGGAGCTGACTCACCCCCGCCGTTGTTCATGGCGCCGGAGTGGCTCCAACTTCGGATCTGTCTAGAGTCCTGGTGCTGCTTCCGTGTAGCCGTCGACCATTGCGACATCGCTCTTTCCCTGCCGCCGGTCGCCACCGCAACCGCGCCGGCCTCACCGACTCGGCAGCTGGACCTGCCTACTTCACCATGTCGCCAGATAGTTCGCACCCTCATCTCAAATCACTTTATTTAGGCGTCAGTTGTCTGAATTTTTATTCTGGTCCAATCGATTCCCAATGGGAAGCAGCACCCCTCGAGGCGGCGGAGCTCCTAGGCTGTCGGTTGGCTGGTGTCTAACATAAGGGTGCGGGGCCGCAAGTTCGCCGTGAAAGCAGCGCTTAGATGGCTATCTTTTAGAGTTGCGTGGGTTGAAGGTACTGCCACCGCCGGATCTGGATGACGGGGAGTGTTTGTGGATTGGCCCGGGGGCGGCGCAACCACGACAGTGCGGTGGGGCGGGGAGCGGGGTTTTGGCCGGGGCCATAGACGACGGAGGCAGGCTGCTCTGCCGTTGGTCGCTGGCTCTTCGGGGAAGATTCCGAATAGTGTCAGCCGGGAGGCACAAGATGGCCATCAAGCCATCCGGCGTAGATCGGACAGTACCAAAATAAAATAAAATCGTGTGACCCCAATTTAGTCTTCAGTCAACAGACGTGTGACCACTCTCGTACCTTGTTGTTGATCTCTTAGTGTATTTCTTCAGATCAAAGAGATATGTCGTTCTTAACATTATGCGTTATCTGCATCTTCAGACACACCGTCTTCCGACTCACTGCAGCTGCTCCAACAAGGGAAGCATACACCAGAAGGGAGCTATAGTCCCCACTCAATAGTTCCCTGCATCGAATGCGCGTGCCCGACATGGACAGCCCCAACAACTGCAGGGCCATCGACAAGTCAGCACATGATGCTCACTCCTATGGATGGCAGCCAGATAGGTTGTACCCTCATCTTACTTGTGTGCAACATTTATGGCTTTGTTATTCATCTAAGCACGGAAAATAGATCATCACATTTCACTATATATTCATGCAGATCTCTTATGGGTCTTGTTCAGGAGTTCACGCTGTTGCATAGTTCAGCTAAGATACTTGTTCTTTAGGTAACATTGTTCCATAGTTATCATCCATCAGCCAATGCTATCCCACAGGCTGGTGATTATAGTATTATACCACTTCTAGTATTACCTATGTTGTTCTTTAATACTTTTGTGTGCCATCTAGTTAATCTCGAGTACAAACGATACATATTCTGTAGCTTTCATCTGTGTTCTCCCTTTAGTTTATGAGACCTGTTGCTGCTAGTTAACCCCAGTCCTACTATTTATGTCATCTCCTACAGGCACTCATTTACATAAATCTAACTACTAGTTGTCTTCCATGCATGTCAGATATAATTGCACACACTGATATATCCACAAGAACCTCACGGAGCAATGTAAATGCCAATAAACTTGATGTCAATGATACCCAATATGATGGAACATGTAAAGGCAGTTCTTTAGAAGACTTGCAGAAAGATGATGAATCCTCTTCACCCCACAAGGTCCTTGCTCTAACTTGGCCTGTGATATGGGTACAACATGCATATAATGTCCTGGAGTGTATCTACTCTGTTGCAATGCCATGTGCTTAGCATGCTGATCATGCATGTAAATATGTCATGCCTCCCTGTTTTTCAGTACCTATTCCATTCATGATAACATGTTTTCAAATTCAAGTACTGTCATTCTACTCTATCGCAATGCCATCTGCTTAATTTGGACATCATGCTTCTGAATATCATATGCATTGTTATTCATCAGTATGTACTTCATCTGTCTGCCATACCATGTTTTTTTACATTGAAGTGTTGTTCTAGTGCTCTGTTGCAATGCCATCTTATTTTCCCAATCATACACGTGTATGTTGCCTTAGTTATTTCTGTACGTATTCCACTAGCATATAGTTTTACATTCAACTAGTGTTTTTTTGCTGTCTTGTCCTGTTGTATCCCTAGCTCTTACACCAACTCCCTCCATCCGGATTACATGTTGCCGAAATGGATAAAAAATGATGTATCTAGAACTGAAATACGCCTAGACCCATCCATTTTTTCTGGATGGAGGGAATACATGTCAATATGTCATGCCTTCCTATTCTTTAGTACCTATTCCATCTCTCTGCTGTCGCATGTTTTATAATTAAAGCACCATTCTTCTATACAAGGCACGCAAGGGGAAGACAACTATGTTAGAATCTGAAGGGTTACAAACAAGGCCTTTGCAAAAGATCCAAACGCCAGGAGATAATAAACCAACTCCAGTTTTTATAGATACTGCTCCAGCACAAAGAAACCCAACTCGTACTGATAATAAGCAGATTCCAGTGGCCAAAGAACTAGTCCGCTCCAGTCCAGCAAAAATATGTCAACTCAATTCTAAGAAGCGTGTGCGTATCCTTGCATCATGAAATTTTATAGCATGCTGATCATATTTTCTACATGTTTCTTACCCATCTCTCTTTTAGAAAATAAGCTTAACAGATAGAAGAATTTCTGCAATGGTATCGTTTATGAGGAAAGATTTTTGCAGGAATTCTCTGTGCTCCAATGTAGATGTAAGTACCTGTTGTATATCACTATATTTTTACATCAGCATGTATTTTGTTAATCGGCGTGAATCCAACCTTTATCTGATCTAAATTTAGTTGTAGCAAACTGTATGATTAAAGGCCACAATGTTGATTTTTTTAAGGAAAACTGCCTGGTAGTTTTGCATCCTGAGCTGCATGAGTGTACCATCTCATATCAATGGGTTTGAATACTTTGGTTCTGCAGTGGGTTCTTCAGTATATTTTTTTACTGTGTCGTCCTGTCGTATCCCTAGCTCTTACATCATACTCCCTCCGTCCGGATTAAATGTCGCAGAAATGGATAAAACTGGATGTATCTAGAACTGAAATACGCCTAGACCCGTCCATTTATTTCCGGATGGAGGGAATACATGTCAATATGTCATGCCTTTCTATTCTTCAGTACCTATTCCATCTCTGCTGTATCATGTTTTATAACTGAATCACCATTCTTCTATATAAGGCATGCAAGGGGAAGACGGCTATGTTAGAATCTGAAGGGTTACAAACCAGGTCTTTGCAAAAGATCCAAACACCAGGAGATAATAAACCAACTCCATTTTTCATAGATACTGCTCCAGCACAGAGAAACCCAACTCCCACTGATAATAAGCAGATTTCAGTGGCCAAAGAACTAGTCCGCTCCAGTCCAGCAAAAGAATGTCAACTCCATTCTAAGAAGCGTGTGCGTATCCTCGCATCATGAAATTTTATAGCATTTTGATAATATTTTCTACATGTTTCTTACCCATCTCTCTTTTGGAAAATAAGGTTAAATGACAGAAGACTTCCTCCATTGGGATCGTATTCGAGGAAAATATCTTGCAGGAATTCTCTGTGCTCCAATGCTGATGTAAGTACCTGTTGTATATCACTATATTTTTACATCAATATGTATTTTGTTAATCGGCGTGAATCTAACCTTTATCTGATCTAAAATTAGTTGTAGCAAAATGTTAAAGGCGCCAATGTTGATTTTTGTAAGGAAAACTGCCTGGTAGTTTTGCATACTGAGCTGCATGAATTTACTATCTCATATCACGCACATTACTGAATTGTAGTGCTTCTCTGGTTGCCCATTCATTCATTGTGTTAATGTTGCTTTCGTGCTACCTTACCTGGCTAATGGTAGTTGTGCCATATTGTGTTAATTTGGTGTAGGCTAGTTGCCCAAACGTTCGTTGTGTCAATGTTGCTTTCCTATTATATGACTTGGCCAATGATAGCAATGCTAGTGTGTTAATTTTGTGCAGGCTGCTGAAGATAAGAGGACAAACTCTGAAAACAGCAAGGCAACCCCATTGTTTCTTTCCAGTAAATCTAGGCCAGGTAATATGTCAATAACTCATGATTAATCTATTTGGCTCCCGTCCTAATTTATGTTATGATGCAGTGGTTGAGACACTCTCCACTATCAATAATACAAGCCTGCCAAAATCGCCATCTGAATCTGTTTAGTATCCTCTGTCTCGAATGCAACGGAATAAATGTATGTTTGTGAACCAATTAATGGCTGAAGCAATGATGGAAATGGTGGATGAATCATAGGTGCAGAGTCATGCGACACAACAACTGATCAATGTTTTCAGAGACAGTGTAGCAAAGCAGAAAGAACTTGCCCACATGCTTATGGGCGTCATCTGTGCTAAGGTTGCAGATTGTGACGTTGTAGATGGTTAGGTTCTACTCATTTATTTGCACTGGCATCAATCTTTGATTGCCCAGTGGATGTAATTTCCTATAATATATGTTGGATGTGCAACGTTATTCCCTGTATGCCGTACCTTTGCTTGATCGGTTTTGGTCCTGTGCATAATTGCTCGTCGTAATGGGCTCAAATTATCTAATTTGGCCTAAAGACATGTATGAACTTTAGTGGCCCATTAAGTTAATGGGCCGTTACTAGGCCGAAAGTTAATGGTCGTCCCTCTTACCTCCCGGGTCGTTAACATGCCGACATCGAAGCGGGCAACAGGTGGCCCCAATTTATTTCACGGGCCGTTAACAGGCCGTTACTAAGTTTGGGCTACATATGGCCCAACTATACTGTAGACCTTTAGCAGGCCGAAAGAGACAACGGGCTTGTACTGGACCATGAAGACCATGGGCCGCTAAGAGGCCGAAAGTCAGGTCGTATTGTAAATGGCCCAACTGTGTTGTGGGCCTTTAGCAGGCCGAAAGAGAAACCGGGCTGGTATTGGACCATGAAGGGCATGGGCCGTTAAAAGGCCAAAACTAAGGTCCGACTGCAAATGGCCCAACTCATTTATGGTCCGCTAACAAGCCGAAAGGCACATAGTGCCGGGAATTGGCCCAACACTTAAATGGGTCGCTAAAAGGCCAAAACTCATGTCCGACTACAAATGGCCCAACTGATTTATGGGCCGTCAATAGGCTAAAAGTGACATCGGGCCAGAAATTGGCCCAACACTTAAATGGGCCGCTAAAAGGCCAAAACTCAGGTCCGACAACAAATGGCGCATCAGATTTATGGGCCGTCAACAGGCTGAAAGACACATCGGGCCAGAAATTAGCCCAACATTTAAATGGGTCGCTAAAAGGCCAAAAGATGTACATCCTGAAAATTGGCCCATCCATTAAATGGGCCGTTAACAGGCCGAAATCTCATCGGGCCGATATTGAGCCCAAATATATAGCGGGCTGTTAACGGGCTCGAACTGACAATGGGCTGCAATGGTGTCAAATCTTTAACGGGCCGTTGACGGGCCGAATTGGCACATCTCGTATGGGCCGTGGGCTTAAATGGACCTGACACAAGTAGGCCTTATATGGGCTGGCCTGCTAATTTTTACTGGGTCGGCCTTTTCACAGGAATGGGCCTCTGTTGGGTTGTGCCACGTGTCGACGTATCATAGGCGCCTTCCGTCCAATGAGCGGATGACATCTGTCCCAACGATGAGCCGACACGTATTTCCTCCAGCCAATGATGATTTTACACGTGGAAAATCCCCATTGGTCGGGGCTGTTAACGGGTTATCGGATTCAAAACCCGACCCGATAGCTTAACGGTGTTCCGTTACGGTGGATGCCACGTGTCGGTCACCCTTGACGAAAGCACTTATGTGACACGCGATTTATCGTCATGGAAGTGGACACTTCTGTGATGATAATTTTGGTAATGTCATGGAACACTTCTATGACAGCACAGGTATGACTATCTTGATTCTGTCATAAATTTGTCATGGATGTACATGCATGACAGAAAACGCGACCTACTGTGACAAACACGTATCATCACGGAAGTGTATTTTTTTTGTAGTGAAGTATGAAACTAGAAGTACTTTGTAGGTATTGTTGGATAGGTTTGCAAGATAATAAAGAGCATGTAAATATAAACTAGGGGCTGTTTAGATGAAGAAGCAATAAAGTAAATATAGCGAGTGTGGAAAAGTGGTGGTAGGAGTTGTGAAATTGTCCCTAAGCAATTGACTACTTTACTAGACCGATAGCAAGTTTTATGTGGGAGAGGCATAAGCTAACATACTTTCTCTTCTTGGATCATATGCACTTATGATTGGAACTCTAGCAAGCGTCCGCAACTACTAAAGTCATTAAGGTAAAACCCAACCATAGCATTAAAGTATCAAGTCCCCTTTATCCCATACGCCACAACCCCCTTACTCGGTGTCGGTGTCAAAACTGGCGGATCTCGGGTAGGGGGTCCCGAACTGTGCGTCTAGGCGGATGGTAACAGGATACGAGGGACACGATGTTTTTACCCAGGTTCGGGCCCTCTTGATGGAGGTAAAACCCTACGTCATGCTTGATTAATATTGATGATGTGGGTTACAAGAGTAGATCTACCACGAGATCAAGGAGGCTAAACCCTAGAAGCTAGCCTATGGTATGATTGTTGTTTGTCCTATGGACTAAAGCCATTCGGTTTATATAGACACCGGAGCGGGCTAGGGTTACACAGAGTCGGTTACATTGGTAGGAGATCTACATATCCGTATCGCCAAGCTTTCCTTCCACGCCAAGGAAAGTCCCATCCGGACACGGGAAGAAGTCTTCAATCTTGTATCTTCATAGTCTTGGAGTCCGGCCGATGATGATAGTTCGGCTATCCGGACACCCCCTAGTCCGGAACTCCCTCAGTAGCCCCTGACCCAGGCTTCAATGACAACGAGTCCGGCGCGCATATTGTCTTCGGCATTGCAAGGCGGGTTCCTCCTCCGATTAATTTACAGAAGATTGTGAACACCAGGATAGTGTCCGGCTCTGCAAAATAAATTCCACATACAACCGTAGAGAGAATAATATTACACAAGTTCAATCTGCTGACGTATTTTGTGGCGTAACGTCACACCACTACCAAGCCTTCAAATTGTTTTTATTGTTCCATCTCAGCGCGTTTAGCGAGGCGGTTTCCTTGGCACGTCTTATCGAAGCAGAGATCGTGTTCCCCTTATTCCAGGATTCCCATCAATACGGACGTGGGTAACCCAACCGCGCCCATTGCCACGCCCCCTCCATCGAAGGCGGGTTCCAAACGGTCACGGGGACGGCTCTTGGTATTCTTCCTCTTTATAATGAGACCAAGGCCCATTCTTTTTATTCAATCTTCTATCGAATCCGCCCCTCTCCCTGAGATCCAACACCCAGGGCTCCGAACTCAGGTTCCTTCGATCCTCGACAATGTCCGGTCCTGATCTACGAGGCCGGTGGATGCCCTCCTCCGTCACGGAGGAGGACGTGCTAAAGCTGAGAGATGCCAGGTATTTAACCTACGAGATTTCGCATAGGCTACCTGCCCGAGGGCAAGTTATCCCAACTCCCAAGCCTGGCGAGATCGTCGTGTTCATGTCTCACTTCCGTCGGGGTTTAGGCTTCCCGACGGATCCCTTCATGAGGGGGATCATGTTTTACTATGGGCTGGAATTCCACGACCTGGCTCCGGAGTCCATCCTCCATATCTCATCATTCATTGTCGTTTGTGAAGCCTTCCTCCGCACTACCCCTCACTTCGGCTTATGGCTCAAAACCTTCAACGTGGAGCCGAAGATGATTGAGGGGCGTCAGGCAGAGTGCGGTGGGGCGGTTATAAGCAAGAGGGCTGAAGCTCCATGGCCTAAGGGATCTTTCCAAGAGGAGCTCGGCTTGTGGCAACAGGAGTGGTTTTATATCACCGCTCCCCGGGGCAGCAGGCAGAAGCCGCCGCCCGTCTTTCGCTCGGGCCCTCCACAGCAGCTGACGTCATGGGTCAACAAGGGGCGTGACTGGGGGTCTCCCAAAGATGTCCCCCTGTTGCAGGACCGGATTCGAGTCCTCCAAGAAAGGGAGATCAATCTGGTCGCAGTGGTGCAGGTCATGTTGATCCGGCGCCTACTGCCCTGCAAACGTCGCCCCCTCCGCCTGTGGGAATTTAATCCGGAGGGGCCGCGAGCTCTTCAACACTTCATGGGTTTGACTCCCATGGAGATGTATAAACTGTTCTTCGGATCGCAAGAGACGCATCCGGAATTGACCGAGGACGCTGGCCTAAGCTGCAATCGCCCGGATACTCAAGTAAGTATCCCTGTGTCCGGACACACCATCCATTTATTTATCGTGAGCTTGCCTTTTAACCAGCTATCCCTGGACAGGAGTGGATAGCGCAAGCAAAACTGATACGGTGTCCGGCCCCACTCCCTGAGACCACGCAGGATCCCGTGTTAATCAAAATGTTGGAGGTTGCATCTTCAAATGAGGGCGAAGGGGGGCACGGGGGAACTGTCACCTCTGCCAAGGAGGCGTTTAATAAGGGAGGAATCAAGAGTCCCTCCTTCTAGGGGGAGAAGCGGAACGCTTCCGAAGACCCAGAGGCCAAGTCCTTAAAGCGGGGAAAGAAATCTGTACCGGAAGGTCCTGCGCCAGAAAGCGCCCCGACCGTACTGTCTCCTCGGAGGAATCAGCCCTCTAACGAGCCGTAAGTAAAAAGGGGGATTTTATAATTATTACACACCCCTGCTTAATGTCTAAAGGTAACCGAAGTTTTTACCTTGTAGTTCCGATCTCAGCCCATCTCAGCACAGCTCATCTTCGGGAGACCTTCGTCCGGAGATGATGGAGAGCGAAACGCCTCCATCTGCCGCCCCATCGCACGGGGCGGACGACCCTGAGGTGTCGTCACGGAGGGTCTCCCCGAGTCCGGCGGGGCCGGAGAGTTCGGCACCCATTGGAGTATGGCCGGTGGAGCTGCAGGATTTGCTTAATAGGGCGTCCATCTCAGAAGATCACCGCACATTAATGGGTAATGTGATTGAGAGGATCTCGTCCGCCGAAAGCGGGTTGTATGAGGCCGTTGGAAGTTTACTGACGGGATTTGAGGTACGCAAAAAATGACATACCTGTTGACAGTTTTGCACATGAAGTGCGCCCTGTATAGTAGCCCCTGAGACTTGGTATGCTGTCGAAAACGGCAGCGTGCCTAGGATCATAATCTCAGTTATTAACTGTCGCCTTTCTTATGCAGGTGGCGGAACGTTCGATGGCCAGCCGGACGGATGGATTCGCCGAGCTGAAGAAGCAACTCGGCGCTGCAGATGCGGACATCTCGCTGGTTAATAAACGACTTGATGAGTCACAAGGTATGTGATTGCACCGCGGTCGCAGAGTAAGGGAGCTGATGCCCATTCCTTACAAGTTGTATGTTTGATGCAGATGGTGCTGCTGCTGTGGAAGACCTTCGAGCAGAACTTGCTCAGGCCAAGGAGCAAGCCAGAAAAAGCGAGGCGGCTGCCTTGAAGGCAGCGGAAGAGCTAGAAGCCGAGAAGGCTGCTCACTGCCGAAGCAGGGAGGAGATGGCCGGAATGGCCATGAAATTAAAAGTTGCTACCGACCGCCTGGAGGTTCTTGAAGGAGAACGCCGAGCGGAGCAAGAGGACCTGAAGAAGGCCGATGCCGAAGCCAAGGATGCCCGTAGTGCGATGCGGGCTATGAAGGAGGAACTGTGTCAGGTCGGAGACATTGTGGCTAGAAAGCCCTTTATGCTGCGTAGGAAGTTCACAGATCCGAAGTATGCTCAGCTGGGCCGATTGTACGGTGCAGAGGATCCTTATCTGGACTTGGCGGCGAGTGCGGCTGACGCAGTCGTGCACTTTCGAAGCCAGGAGGATCATGAAATGGAAGAGCTTTTCTGGTCTCAATTCCATAGTCCGGAGCGTCCACTTCCATTGAGTGATCGGCTGGTTGAGTGGGCTGAGCTGAATAGATTGTCCGGACTGGCCATGACAGATGTGGTAACTCATCTGTGGCCGAAAAGCCCCAAGCCGAAGAGTTATTTTGGCTTGTTGCAGCAATTCCTTGGGGTAGTGCCGCATATTAAGGCGATGAAGCAGTCGGCATGCATAGAAGGTGCGCGGATGGCTCTTGCCCGTGGTAAAACATACTGGGCGGAGATGGATGCCACCGCTGTTGCATCCCGGGGTTCGGACAAAAGTCGATTCCCCACCGAGCATTACTTTGAGGAAGTCCTGCCGGGCACTCGTATAATAGAGTCGCAGTGCTCGAAAGATGTTATGTTTGAATGACATGTATGATTTCTAAGATCATGTTTATAATGCAATGACTTTTTATACTTGTGTGTTCAAGTATTGAACTATCTCCTGTGCGGCCGTATATGTATGTATAATCTGGAAGATGGCAGTCTTTGGCTTCAGCCCCCACGCACATGGTGCGGGGGTGTTTGCAAAAAGAAAAATGCTTTTTCACACTTAATCCAATGTCTTGGTCCTTTTAAGGAGGTGATAGCATAGCAAACTAGGCAACCGGACTATAATGCTTTATCACTTTCACTTAGCCATAGGAGCTCGAATGTGGGGCTACTATATAGCCCCTGATGGCACCGCGCTTCTCCGAACTTGGGGCGCGTATGTGCCTGACCGGGAAGCGGTCCTTCGTCAAAGCGGAGGAATTCTAAACATTCCAATGGTCGATCGAGTGGTTGACCAGTCTCTCGCTATATCATGACAGTCAGTTTTCGGCTTTCTCTACTGAGGTGCTCTCCCGGCCGAACCGGGGCACAATCGCAGTAGTTCTCCTGGTGTCGCGTTAGCCGATGATACGGAACGTAAGGCAGCAAAACACAGGAGCCGGGCAAACCCAACATTTGACCAAAGACATGATTCGGAGCTGATGCATATAAGTCCTAACTCGAGACGCCGAACACTCCCTGAGGTGTTCGGTCTTTATGATATCGGGCAGAATAAAGCCCTAAGCCCCTAGTGTCCAGGTACAGGCGGGAACTTCTGACGCGGCCGATGCCAAAACGCCAGCCTCCTCCTTGGCTCTGGTAGGAAACCGGGGGATGTGTATCAACAAGAGACAGTGAGAAAGGTTTACGCAGGGTCTTAATCTGAAAAGAATCCTTGCAACGGGTCCCTACTGCACGTCTACGCCTGTGTCTCCGTTGTGCTGTATCCTGGACGGGTGTAGCACATGCTTCATCTGTAAAAGAGAAGGACTTAGTTTCTAAGAAATATCGTGCAAAAAGTGTATCAAAATAAAGTATAATATGGAAGATGAAGAAAGTTGAGCTTTATTGGCTTTCATCATTTATGCGCGCGGCCCCCTAGAAAAAGGGGTATGCGGCTGGGAAGCCCCTTGCCGGACTCGTCTAACCATGTCCGAGGTCTAAATGACTTGTTTTGGGGGGCTTTGACCTGCAAGGTCAGAATAATGTGTGGCTGTCTAGGCAGCCGCACATTCTCCATGGTCGAGAGACACCTGGAGTTTTGAGAATATGCCACGTGGACCGGGCATTTTTAAGCGTAAGAGACGCGTAATGCGGTATTGCATGAAAGCGCGCGAAAGCGGCACGCCCTAGTAGTGCTTAAGGGCTACTGCTAAATGGGGCGATGGAGGGTGAGCTTTTCGCGACGGAGGTTGTCGGATGAACCGAACACGACCCCTAGTGGTATAGAGCCTGTAAAATTGGCTGAAAAGGTCTGGCATCACTCCTTTGAAGGAAGTGCTGCTATAACGAATTTTGGTGGGTTCTATCCCCAGTCTGCGGACGGTGTCCTGGTATAGCAGGGGCCGCGCTGCGTGTTATCACGTGAAGTGAGTTCACTATTTTGACTTCTAATGGGAAAGTCTTTTGGTTTCCGAAGCGCTGCTTTTGGGTTTCGTCACTGTAACTTGGTGTGTCGAGCCCTTTGTGTTCGGCGTTAAGTCGGCCGGACTGCTTAAAGACCCAACAATCTCTGTGGGTATGGTTTGCAGGCTTCCCGGAGGTACCGTGTATTTGACACAGTCTATCTAGAATCTTGTTGAGGTTGGATAACTCGTCATTGTTATCCTTTAAGGGCAGTGTTTTGTTGTTCGGTCGAGAGCTTTTGAATCCGGCGTTGACCGCCGTACTATTTGGCCCATTCTCCTTGTTCCGGCGCTGATCTTTTTTGCGTCGTGATTTCCCATTTCCATCCCTGATTTCGGATGTACTCGGGTCGCTGGTGCTGCATCTAGCCAACCAGCTGTCTTCCCCCGCGCAAAAGCGGGTCATGAGACTTGTTAGTGCGGCCATTGTTCTTGGTTTTTCCTGGCCGAGGTGTCTGGCGAGCCATTCGTCTCGGACGTTGTGTTTGAAGGCTGCCAAGGCTTCAGCGTCCGGACAGTCGACTATTTGGTTCTTTTTAGTGAGGAACCTGTTCCAGAATTTGCGTGCTGATTCTCCGGGCTGTTGAGTTATGTGACTTAAATCATCTGCATCCGGAGGCCGGACATAAGTCCCCTGAAAATTTGCTCGAAACGCATCCTCAAGCTCTTCCCAACTCCCAATCGTATTTTCTGGGAGGCTTTTAAGCCAATGCCGGGCCGGCCCTTTGAGCTTGAGGGGAAGGTATTTTATGGCATGGAGATCGTCTCCTCTTGCCATGTGTATGTGTAGGATATAATCCTCAATCCAGTCTCCGGGGTCTGTTGTTCCGTCGTATGCCTCTATGTTTATGGGTTTAAATCCCGCTGGAAATCCATGATCCAGTACCTCGTCGGTAAAACATAGTGGGTGTACGGCGCCCCTGTATTTGGGTGTGTCGTTGTCTTCAAATGCTCGGCTGGTTGTGTTACTTCCTCGAGTCTTCTTTTTTGGCCCATAGATAGACCTGGTCGGGTTATCCTTTTTCTGAAGATCTTTATGCTGATCATGTGCCGGCTTGTGTGTGGCGCCCCGTGTTGCTCTTGGCCTGTCATCTGGTCGTCTATCCGGCCAGGTGGCCCCTTTCTTTTTTGACTGTGGGGGCTCGAAGGCCTCCTCGTCAAATTCGGGCAACAACTTGCGCTTCGGGTAGCTCTTTGTCTGGTGACTAGTGCCATATTTATCTGCGGTGTTGAGTACTTTGCTCCATCTTATTCTGAGTGTGTCTTCCGCTGTTTTGAGCTTCCGCTTTTGCTTCTTCAAACTTCTTGCAGTGGCGACGAGCCTGTTATGGAGATTCGTATGCTTTGGTGATGTGAGATCATCTTCGCCGAGGATGGGTTGCTTGTCCGGTTCATGTCCGGCTGGCTGCTTGTTGACGTGTGCGTCGTCCACTGCTTCGCCCTGCTCTAGGGCCGGGTCCATATGGGTACCGTTTTTGTCGATGCCGGTCTTCGGGCGGCGCTTGCGTCGCCGCTTTCTTTGTCTCTTGGGGGAGTTGTCCTTCGCCACGTCCCGTTTTTCCTCATTGTCGCTTCCTTTTGGTGTGCCCACCATGCATACGTTGTGGGATGGGGTGGCTTTCCTCTGTCCGTTAGGCGCTGGTTCTTGGTCGACTCCGGCATCGTCGTCCATACCGTCGATGTCCTCAGAGTCGTAATCTAGCATGTCGGTTAGGTCGTCGACAGTGGCTACCAAGTGGGTGGTGGGTGGGCTCTGAATTTCTTCGTCGTCCGCATCCCAACCGTCCTGGCCACAGTCTGGCCAGGCCTCTCCTGATAACAAGAGGTACTTTAGCGAACTCAAGATGTCGCCAAAAGGTGAGTGTTGAAAGATGTCCGCCGTGGTGAACTCCATGATCGGCGCCCAATCGGATTCGACTGGAGGGGGCGCGGGAGGTCCGGAGTCCGGCAAGGAGTCCGGCACCTCGGAGTCACGAGCTTCCTGGGGGACAAGATCAATGTTCGGCTCTATCACCATAGAGGTTGTAGCCCCCGAGGTGGTGTCTAGCCATCCATCCTTGGTCTGCGTAGCCGGCTCCGAATCGAAGATCGGAGCGGGTTCGAGTGCGGCCTCCAGGGTACTGTCCGGCTGCAGAGCTAAATCATGCCCATCGTGACAGTACGGCACGCTCGGCTGTGGCTCGAATCCGTCGAGGATCAAGTCCCCGCGGATGTCAGCCGTGAAGTTCAAACTTCCAAATCTGACCTGACGGCCAGGGGCGTAGCCTTCGATCTACTCCAGCTGGCCAAGCGAATTGGCCCGCAGTGTGAAGCCGCCGAATACGAAGATCTGTCCGGGGAGGAAGGTCTCACCCTAGACTGCATCGTCGTTGATGATTGAAGAAGCCATCGAGCCTATCGGTGACGACACAGAGGAACTCTCAATGAAAGCACCAATGTCGGTGTCAAAACCGGTGGATCTCGGGTAGGGGGTCCCGAACTGTGCGTCTAGGCGGATGGTAACAGGAGACGAGGGACACGATGTTTTTACCCAGGTTCGGGCCCTCTTGATGGAGGTAAAACCCTACATCCTGCTTGATTAATATTGATGATGTGGGTTACAAGAGTAGATCTACCACGAGATCAAGGAGGCTAAACCCTAGAAGCTAGCCTATGGTATGATTGTTGTTCGTCCCATGGACTAAAGCCATCCGGTTTATATAGACACCGGAGCGGGCTAGGGTTACACAGAGTCGGTTACATTGGTAGGAGATCTACATATCCGTATCGCCAAGCTTGCCTTCCATGCCAAGGAAAGTCCCATCCGGACACGGGAAGAAGTCTTCAATCTTGTATCTTCATAGTCTTGGACTCCGGCCGATGATGATAGTTCGGCTATCCGGACACCCCCTAGTCCGGAACTCCCTCACTCGGGTTTATGCTTCTGTCACTCAAGCAACCCACTATAAGCAAATCATGAACATATTGCAACACCCTACAGCGGGAATCCCTCACGCTTGCGCGACACGGAGGGCACAATAGGACAACAACATAACCACTAGCAAATTAAACCAATCATATCAATTCATCAATCACCGATAGGACAATGAAAATCTACTCATACATCATAGGATGGCAACACATCATTGGATAATAATATGAAGCATAAAGCACCATGTTCAAGTAGAGGGTACAACGGGTTGCGGGAGAGTGGACCGCTGAATATAGAGGGGAAAGGTGATGGATATGTTGGTGAAGATGACGGAGGTGTTGGTGTAGATCGTGGTGATGATGATGGCCCCCGGCGGTGTTCCGGCGCCACCGGAAGCAAGGGGGAGAGATCCCCCCTTCTTCTTCTTCTTCTTCCTTGAACTTCTCCCTAGATGGGAGAAGGGTTTCCCCTCTGGTCCATGGTCTCCATGGCGTGGGAGGGGCGAGAGCCCCTTCGAGATTGGATATGTCTCTCTGTCTCTCTGTTTCTGCGTTTCAGATTCTGCCCTTTCACCGTTTTTTATATTCATGAAGATCTGTAACTCTAATTGGGTTGTCCTTTGGACAAGATTTCTACCCGGATATTGGCTTTCTTGCGGCGAAAAAAGGGCACCAACCGCCTTACGGAGTGGCCACAAGGGTCAGGGGCGCGCCCACCCCCCTGGGCGCGCCCCCCTACCTCGTGGGCCACTCGAGCATCGTCTCGCGTTGATTCTTCTTCCCAAAAATCATAAATATTCCAAAAAAAATCTCCATCCGTTTTTATTCCGTTTGATATGGGGTTTCTGCGAAACAGAAAACATGCAACAAACAGGAACTGGCACTGGGCACTGGATCAATATGTTAGTCCCAAAAATAGTATAAAAAGTTGCCAAAAGTATATGAAAGTTGAATAATATTGGCATGGAACAATAAAAAATTATAGATACGACGGAGATGTATCATGGACCCAGTCCGTGTAGTTGCTTCCATCATCTTTCAACTTAGCTTTTTCTAGGAACGCATTAAAATTCAAAGGAACGGTAGCACAGGCCATTGATCTACAACAACATAGACATGCAAAATACTATCAAGTACTAAGTTCATGATAAATTATAGTTTAATTAATCATATTACTTAAGAACTCCCACTTAGATAGACATCCCTCTAATCATCTAAGTGATCACGTGATCCAAATCAACTAAACCATGTCCGATCATCACGTGAGATGGAGTAGTATTCAATGGTGAACATCACTATGTTGATCATATCTACTATATGATTCACGTTCGACCTTTCGGTCTCAGTGTTCCGAGGCCATATCTGTATATGCTAGGTTTGTCAAGTTTAACCCGAGTATTCTGCGTGTGCAAAACTGGCTTGCACCCGTTTTATGTGAACGTAGAGCTTATCGCACCAGATCATCACGTGGTGTCTCAGCACGATGAACTGTAGCAACGGTGCATACTCAGGGAGAACACTTATACCTTGAAACTTAGTAAGGGATCATCTTATAATGCTACCGCCGTACTAAGCAAAATAAGATGCATAAAGGATAAACATCACATGCAATCAAAATATGTGACATGGTATGGCCATCATCATCTTATGCTCATGATCTCCATCACCGAAGCATCGCCATGATCTCCATCGTCACTGGCGCAACACCTTGATCTCCATCGTAGCATCGTTGTCGTCTCGCCAACTATTGTTACTACGACTATCGCTACCGCTTAGTGATAAAGTAAAACAATTACATGGCGATTGCATTGCATACAATAAAGCGACAACCATATGGCTCCTGCCAGTTGCCAATAACTTTGTTACAAAACATTATCATCTCATACAATAATTTATATCACATCATGCCTTGACCATATCACATCACAGCACGCCCTGCAAAAACAAGTTAGACGTCCTCTACTTTGTTGTTGCAAGTTTTACATGGCTGCTACGGGCTTCTAGCAAGAACTGTTTTTATCTACGCATCAAAACCACAACGATTTTTTGTCAAGTGTGTTGTTTTAACCTTCATCAAGGACCGAGCGTAGCCACACTCGATTCAACTAAAGTTGGAGAAACAGACACTCACTAGCCACCTATGTGCGAAGCACGTCGGTAGAACTAGTCTCGCGCAAGCGTACGCGTAATGTCGGTCTAAGCTGCTTCATCCAAGAATACCGCCGAATCAAAGTATGACATGCTGGTAAGCAGTATGACTATTATCGCCCACAACTCTTTGTGTTCTACTCGTGCATATAACATCTATGCATAGACCTGGCTCGGATGCCACTGTTGCTAAACGCGGTAATTTCAAAAAAATCCTACAATCACGCAAGGTCTATCTAGGAGATGCATAGCAAAGAGAGGGGAGAGTGTTTTCTGCGTACCCTCCTACACCGAAAGTGGAAGTGTTATGACAACGCAGTTGATGTAGTCGTACTCTTCATGATCCGACCGATCCTAGCACCGAAGGTACGACACCTCCGCGATCTGCACACGTTCAGCTCGGTGACGTCCCACGAACTCTAGATCCAGCTGAGGTCGAGGTAGATTTTCATCAGCACGACGACATGGTGACGGTGATGATGAAGTTACCAGCGTAGGGCTTCGCCTAAGCACTACGACCATATGACCGAGGTGGAAATCTGTGGAGGGGGCACCGCACATGGCTAAACAATCAACTTGTGTGTTCTAGGGTGCCCCCTGCCCCCGTATATAAAGGAGCAAGGGGGAGGCCGGCCGGCCCTCCTTGGCGTGCCCACAAGAGGGGAATCCTACTAGGACTCCAAGTCCTAGTAGGTTTCCACCTAAAGGAAGAGAGGGGGAAGGAAGGAGAGGGAGAGGGGAAGGGAAAGGGGGGCGCCGCCCCCCTTCCTTGTCCTATTCGGACTCTAGGGGGAGGGGGGCGCGGCCTGCCATGGTCGCCCCTCTCTCTCTCTCTCTCTCTCTCTCCACTAAGGCCCATCAAGGCCCATTAGTTCCCCCGGGGTTTCCGATAACCCTCCGGCACTCCGGTTTTATCCGGAACATTTCCGGTGTCTGAATATAGTCGTCCAATATATCAATCTTTATGTCTCGAACATTTCGAGACTCCTCGTCATGTCCTTGATCACATCCAGGACTCCGAACAATCTTCAATACATCATATCACACAAACTCATAATATCAATCGTCATTGAACGTTAAGCGTGCAGACCCTACGGGTTCGAGAACTATGTAGACATGACCGAGACACGTCTCCAGTCAATAACCGATAGAGGAACCTGGATGCTCATATTAGTTCCTGCATATTCTATGAAGATCTTTATCGGTCAAACCGCATAACCACATACGTTGTTCCCTTTGTCATCGGTATGTTACTTGCCCGAGATTCGATCGTCGGTATCATCATACCTAGTTCAATCTCGTTACTGGTAGGTCTCTTTACTCGTTCCGTAATACTTCATCCCGTAACTAACTCATTAGTCACAATGCTTGCAAGGCTTATAGTGATGAGTATTACCGAGATGGCTCAGAGATACCTCTCCGAAATACGGAGTGAAAAATCCTAATCTCGATCTATGCCAACCCAACAAACACCTTCGGAGACACCTGTAGAGCACCTTTATAATCAACCATTTTATGTTGTGATGTTTGGTAGCACACAAAATATTCCTCCGGTATTCAGGAGTTGCATAATCTCATAGTCTAAGGAACTTGTACAAGTCATGAAGAAAGCAGTAGCAATGAAACTGACACGATCATAATGCTAAGCTAACGGATGGGTCATGTCCATCACATCATTCTCCTAATGATGTGATCCCGTTCATCAAATGACAACACATGTCTATGGTTAGGAAACATAACCATCTTTGATTAACAAGCTAGTCCAGTAGAGGCATACTAGGGACTATATGTTTTGTCTATGTATTCACACATGTACTAAGTTTCCTGTTAATACAATTCTAGCATGAATAATAAACATTTATCATGAATTAAGGAAATAAATAATAACTTTATTATTTCCTCTAGGGCATATTTCCTTCAGTTTGCACAGCCCAGCATCGAGTACCTTGGCCACATCATTTCCAAGGAGGGTGTCGCCATGGGTGCGAGCAAGACCGGTGCGATGCAAGAATGGCCCGTGCCCAGCAACGCCACCAAGCTGCGTGGGTTTCCGGGGCTAACCGGCTACAACCGGAGTTCGTCGCCAACTATGGGGTGCTCGCCAGGCCGCTTACTCAGCTCCTCACCAAGAAAGGGTTCCACTGGGATGAGCGCACTCAGACGACATTCGAGCTGCTCTAGCAGGCCATGACCAGTACACCGGTGCTCGCACTGCCGGACTTCACCAAGCCATTCGCCATTGAGACGGATGCGTGAGACACAAGAGTCGGCGCCGTCCTAGTGCAAGGCGGTCACCCGGTGGCGTATATGAGCAAGGCCCTGGGCGTCAGGAATCAGAAACTTTCCGCGCACGAGAAGGAGTTCCTGGGCGTCAACAACTCGACACTATGATGCAGCGCAAGGCCATGTCCAAGCTCGTCGGCCTCCAATTCTCCTTCCGGTACAAGAAAGGAGCTGACAATGGCACCGCCGATGCGATCTCGCGCGTGGGTCACCAGCACGCTGTCGACGCATTGTCGGTGTGTCACCCACAATGGCTGCAAGAAGTGGCCAACTCGTACGAGACGGACGCAGCAGCGCGGGAGCTTCTGACGCAGCTCGCGATCCAAAGCCTCGACGACCAAGGATGCACCCTACGGCAGGGCATCATCAGGCAAGGCGACCGCCTCTGGTAGGTAGCAACACGGCGCTGCAGACCAAGCTGATCGCGGTACTCCACGACAGCGTGGTGGGGGGACACTCCAGCATTGCTGCCACCTATCAGCGCGTGCGCAAGCTCTTCACCTGGCCGGGCCTCAAGCGTGTTGTCGAAGACTACGTCCATCAGTGTCGCACATGTCAACAGGTCAAGCATGAGCTCCGCCACCCAGCTGACAAGCTCCAGCCACTTCCAAATCCAGCAGAGACATGGCGGGACTTGACCATGGACTTTGTTGAAGGATTACCAACATCAGAAGGGTGCGATACGATAATGGTGGTGGTCGACCGGCTGACGAAGTATGCTCATTTTGTGCTCCTACACCATCCTTTCAACGCAGCACAAGTGGCACGAGCGTTCTGGGACTCCATCATCAAGCTGCACGGCGTCCCGCATACGATCGTCTCCGACCGCGACAAGATCTTCACCAGTGCTATGTGGAGGGAAATTCTCGCAGCAGCCGACACCAAACTTCTGTACTCCATGGCTTATCACCCCCAAACAGATGGACAGAGCAAGCGGGTGAACCAATGCCTCAAGATGTTCCTCCGGTGCGCCATCCACGACCGCCCCAAACAATGGCGCAAGTGGTTACCAGTCGCGGAGTTCTGGTACAATTCGACACATCACTCCTCGCTTTGCTGCTCTCCTTTCAAGGCGCTATATGGGTGTGACCCCAATCGGGGGGGCTGCCAGCCTTCACCGATGAACTGCCCGCCGATGTAGCGACTGGCGAACTCGATTGGGCGGCGCACATGGAGATGCTGTGGGGCCATATGAATCGTGCCCAGGACCGTTTGAAACAGGCAGACAAGCATCGCTCCAATCGTACCTTTGCCGTCGGGGAACAGGTCCTCCTCAAGCTCCAACCTTACGTCCAAGCCTCCGTCGCCGGCCGCCCCTGTCGGAAGTTGGCGTATAAGTTCTTTGGACCATTCACCGTCCTGGAACATATTGGCAACCTAGCCTATCGCCTGGAGCTTCCACCGGACGGGCGCATCCACCCGGTGTTTCACATTTCCTAGCTCAAGCCTTTCGTCCCCAGCTACACTCCAGTCTTCTCTGAGCTACCCAAGGTACCTGACTTGACGACGACGCCCCTGAAGCCGATCGCCATTCAGGAACGAAGAATGGTGAAGAAAGGGGATGCAGCTCTTGTTCAGATACGAGTGCAATGGTCTACACTGCCTGCTGATGCTACTACGTGGGAAGACTACGACATTCTCCACAAGCGTTTCCCTCAAGTGGAACTCTGGGAAGAAGAAGAAGCATCTGCTCAAGACAGGGCGACTGTAATGCCTTCAGGTTCAGGTTCGTCAGGTAACTGAACCTTGAAGCGTACAATGAGTGCACTATGGTGCAACAAAGAGTTGTTGGGCCATGGCCCATGTAAGTGTGCGTGAGTAAGTGTGGCCCAAGGCCAGAACTACTTAAGGGATGTTGCTCTCTCTGGATAGTCACGATGAATATGAATCAGATCCAATCCCCCTCTCCCCGAGCTCTCCTCCTCACCTACTCCCTTCTCTGATCTCGCCCCCCAATTCCCCTCTCAAACCCTAGCGCCGCCTGGGGTATTACAGATTCTTGCGAATCAGCAAATGTCTTCGTGCCAAGTCAGACTTGCTAAAACACAAGTATTAATATGACTGTATACTCCTTTTTGTCTCTTTCAACGGATGCGTCTTCTCCTCTACTATCTGAACATAGATTAGTCCTAGCCATCTCAGGCCCGGCCCTGTCGGCCCACCTAGGCCCAGCCCTAAAATGCAGGGCCTAGGCCTGATGGGCTTGCCAGTGGGCCGGGCTTGGGCCTGAGTTTTGAGCCCACCAGCAGGGCCTATACGGGCTTGGGCTTGGCATATTGGCATTTTAAGGAAGAGGCCCGGCCCACGGCCCTAAGCCCTGAGGGCTTTTTACCAGATGGGCCGGGCTTGGGCTTGAAAAGTAGGCCCGGTGGTAGGGCCTGGGAGGGCCTGGGCCTAAGTTTTTAGACGTGGGCTTTTTTAGGCCCAGCCCAAGCCCGGCCCGGCCCGGCCTGGCGCATGGCCAGATATCGAGAAATAAGGGAGATGGTCACTCCCGGGCGCTCTCAGAGCTCACGCGATTCTGGCCGTTGGATCGTTTTGCTTGATGCAATCTGGGCCATCGGATCGAGTCATGGGATGACCTCGGCCGTCGGATCGAAGAGGTAACCCTGTAGCAATGAACAGTTTCACCCCCACTGTAAAGATCTCGTGCCACCGCCGTTATTCCCGTGCCCCGCAGAGGGCATTTTCATCATTTCACTCAAGGGGGGTATAAAAGGGCTGCCTCAAGTGAAGACAACCCTAGCCGGCTGCCCTCCCGTGCGCCTCCTCCCTTCCTCCCACGCGCCTCCTCTCCTCCTTCCCCTCCGCCGCCTGACCTCCTCCTTGCACCCACTGCTGCCCGGTCTCCTCCCGCCCGCGCCTCCCTCTCCTCCTTCCTCGCTGCCTCCCGGCCTCCTCCCCACCCGTGCCTTCCTCTCCTACTTCCACCCCACCGATCTGGCGCCACCAAACCCTAGCGCCCCACCCGGCCCCGGCTCCCACGGGAGGGAAGGAGGAATGACGAGGCGAGGCAAAGGCAGCGGCGTATGGGACGTGGCGCGGCAGCGTGGCCCAGGGGGTCGGCCTCCTCCTCTCCTACGGTGGCGTGCCGCCTCCGCCGTCGGTAGGAGGGGGCCCGATGGCCGCCGCGCAGCCCGACCAGGAGCTCCCCGGCGAGTAGCCGTTCCCCTACGAGAAGAAGGTGAGGAGGACACGCCCCTGCATCAAGAGATCCGTCAAGAGTTGCTCGCGCCGGGAGAGGAATCCACGTCTGCTCCTGCTACTCGACTGATTCTAGATCGAGGGACGCCTGCTTCTGCTCGCTACGGACAGCGCCCGCCGGCCACACAGGTCATGTCTCCTTCCTTCATCCTTCATCTGCAAAACGTGCCAAAAAAGACGAATTTATTCACCTGCATTTTTATCGGTCATTTTGGGCGCAGAAGTAGACTCGGCGGACATTATGCCATGGACGAATTGTAGGTGGCTCAGTCTGATTGACACAAGAAAGGGGCAAGGCCAGCTCCATGTTCCTCTAGCAGAACTGGACCACCAATCGTTATAGTTCTGGTCTCAGGAAGCAGGATGAATTGGTCCATCAACGAACACTTTTGCTGCAAATCTTGGCAGGTAATTGCTAGCTTAGCAACACAAATACCTCACATTGATATACGTACAATGTCATCATAGGTGGTTTATTACTCTTGGTTTTCTTTTGAGAGGGTAGTGATTTAAGAAGAATAGTTTGAACTTGAGACTACAAATAATCACAGAAAATATAGGTGTAACAGTTATATGGGTGTACTTAGATCTACTTTGGTGGTGACATCATAGGACATCACAAAGGTAGAGTTGTTGATTTGATTTTCAGCCAATTAATTTCACACGGAATCTAAACGTAAGTTAAGTATTACTACGATTTCTCCCTTAAGTATGATGAATCAATTTGTTTAAAATAGCAGATATTCGTTAATGGTGCAAGCTTGTAATAGGTATTGTGACAAATTTGTTTTCTCAATGATGATGGAAGTTGATGAAAGCACCAAAGGAACAATTGAATAAGACATGTTCGACAAGAGAAAAACATTAAGGGGAAGAAAATGATGGACAATTTGTTCATTGGCTGCAGTTTTTTTAACATAGTTTCACATTCAGTCAATGCTCTGCTCGGTTTTAGTTTCTTTGGGCATGTGCTCTATATAGCTTTATGGTCTCTCCTTCTGGCCTACCATGTTGTTTTATAATTTATTTCTGTTCACAAACCTAGGCTTAGCCAGTGTTATACCGTATTAGACTATGTGTTCTGTCCAGCAGGGATTATTTATCTGTGCTTCTTAGTGTGCCCAGAGAGTCTGATTAGAGAAAAGTCAGTTCACATCTCAGTAGCTTTTGTTGTTTACTTAGTCAGCATGGTGCAGGTTCATATAGCAGTACACATGTGTGAATAGAAACTCTTCATGCAAGGTGGCAGTAAAAGGCCTTTTGATTTTACCTTCGGCACTACAAGCAGCTAATAAATAGGCCCATTGATAAGTTTTGACCACAAGAATGTTCTAACAAATCTTATCTTTGATTGCGGCTAAAAGAGAACTAACTAGGCCCTGGTCATCTTCGCCCGTGATAGTGCTCCTAGATGTGCTACACATCACCTCCTCGTCTCCTTGGCCGCTTCGCAGCCAGTGGCGTTCGTGCTCGTCGGCAGGACGGTGCAAGGCGCAACTTCGACGTGGTTCCTCGCCGGTTGGACGGTGTTCAGGCGCAACCCCGGCGCCCACTAAGTATTGCCTCGGCTACAACCTCCCTCGGTGAGCTCCATCTTCCCCTGCAGCTTGAGGATCCAACTGCCTCTGCCTCGGCTGCCTCTGTCCTTGGATGTTCATTCTTGTTGAGTGATAACCAGGGCAACTCTATTGTATAAATAGATTGATTTGGTGATAAGAGATGATGGGGTAGGTTATATGATCGAGGAAAGGCGAATCTGAGCCCACTATGCAATAGAACTGCAGCTACCTCCCCTAATGTGTGTAGTATTGAAGGCAATAAAGAACTTTTCATGTCTTGCTACTTTAAAATTCAAAAAAGGTTCATTCTTCCTTTGCTGGTTACTTAACCATGATTTTTGTTTTGCTTTGGTTCTGGTTGAGATACTAAAGGTTGTTTATTTATGAAAAGAACAAACACTTGTAGTTTTGTATGCCTCAGCTGTTGCTTAGGATCCAGTGTTGTAGTGCTTTGCCTAATTACAAATAACTCTAATGAACAATAGTGGTATCAATAATAGTGGTTCTTTCCTTCTGATTTGAACTGAGAGAGAGAGCCATTGGTTCTTGATCTTAAGGTGACCCCATTTTTCTATGCCTCATGCTCATGCTGCTCTATGTTCCCTTTTAAAAATTCTTGCTTGCATTTTGGGTTGGTTTCTGCTCTATGTTCCCTTTTAGCGTTTCTTTCCGTTGTTGCTGCACTCCCTTTTGGGCGTTCATTTCATGCCCGGGATCTTGCAAATTGTGCCTGTGCCGAGCTTGCTTTAGAGTACGGGCTGCGGAGACGTCGAGGACCTCAAGGTGAGACACGTTCGATTAAAGACGCAGGACTCCTCTCCCCGTCAATCTCTCGCTGCTTCTGCTCACCATCCCTCTCTCTGACCGCTGCAGGTCACCGATGTTGTGGAGCTGGACAAGGTTTCCACGCAGTTCATCGACCACCTGTTCTTCCTGGAGAAGGTGAGCAATCTTCATCAATCCATCAAGCTAGCTCTTCGTCATGCATGGAGATTGATTGCAGACAATCCTTTCTCTGTTGGTTACAAATTCCAGGTCTAGAGATGATTTACTCTACCAGGCGGCAGCACTCGAAGCACACAGGATCCTGAACCTCAACAACGACCCCTACTTTTCTGGGCCCTAATGTAAGATCAATCACGCCTGTTACTTAGTTTTCCAGTTGGATTCACTTAGCTCACTTGGATCATAGGTAGTTCTTCCTCTAATTAACCATAGAAAAGTTTTTATGAATTATGAAATGTTTGCTTATTGTTTCTGCAATATGATGTTTGTGCTTACCATCTTCTATTGTTTCCTATGTTTTTCTCAGTTATTCAAAGAACACTACATGTCACATGAATTCAAAATTACTTCTCTGGAGGTAATTATTAGAACCAGCTTCTTGAGTTTGCTTGCTTAGCATGTAGTAGTATGCTGATTTCATCGATTACAGTATGAATGCTTATAAAATGATGATTCTATCGATTTTGTGGGATTTTGTGATTCCTATGGAATTAAGATTAAGAGCCCACCTATTGGCCTGGCCCTAATGTAAGATCAATCACGCCTGTTACTTAGTTTTCCAGTTGGATTCACTTAGCTCACTTGGATCATAGGTAGTTCTTCCTCTAATTAACCATAGAAAAGTTTTTATGAATTGTGAAATGTTTGCTTGTTGTTTCTGCAATATGATGTTTGTGCTTACCATCTTCTATTGTTTCCTATGTTTTTCTCAGTTATTCAAAGAACACTACATGTCACATGAATTCAAAATTACTTCTCTGGAGGTAATTATTAGAACCAGCTTCTTGAGTTTGCTTGCTTAGCATGTAGTAGTATGCTGATTTCATCGATTATAGTATGAATGCTTATAAAATGATGATTCTATCGATTTTGTGGGATTTTGCGATTCCTATGGAATTAAGATTAAGAGCCCACCTATTGGCCTAGCCCTAACGTAAGATCAATCACGCCTGTTACTTAGTTTTCCACTTGGATTCACTTAGCTCACTTGGATCATAGGTAGTTCTTCCTCTAATTAACCATAGAAAAGTTTTTATGAATTGTGAAATGTTTGCTTGTGTTTCTGCAATATGATGTTTGTGCTTACCATCTTCTATTGTTTCCTACGTTTTTCTCAGTTATTCAAAGAACACTACATGTCACATGAATTCAAAATTACTTCTCTGGAGGTAATTATTAGAACCAGCTTCTTGAGTTTGCTTGCTTAGCATGTAGTAGTATGCTGATTTCATCGATTACAGTATGAATGCTTATAAAATGATGATTCTATCGATTTTGTGGGATTTTGCGATTCCTATGGAATTAAGATTAAGAGCCCACCTATTGGCCTGGCCCTATTTAATATTTTTGGTGCACTCCTATTTCATAAATGAAGCAGTAGGCAATTATGTATGAATGTTTCAACAGAACTAGAATTAGTAAACGGTTGTCTGCTAATGATATTCGCTGCCTCAATTTTGGCCTACCTTTTGGGCAATGCCATCTCCACAAATCTAAGCCCAATATTTTGAATATACATTCCATCGTTATTTGGGACCGCTGTTCTTAGTTCCGTGACTTTTTGGCTCTGTAGGTCTGAAGGCAAAATTTTAATACATCTAAGATGTCCATCCATTTTTTGTTCTTTGAACTGTTGTTTGTGCCATAGATTACTTTTAAGTTTGCCTTGCCAGTCACAGTTTCAGTTTATGATGGGCCTTGGAGTTGAGAAGCTACAGTTTTATTGATGCTTGAAGATTTTATAAATGGCATCTGCGGAACATCTAAAAGAATTTTTTAGTGTGTATTTTTTTAGTTATCATTCGTTCTATCTTTATCTTCAGTTCTTCAGTCTTATCTTGGTGGTGGGGGATTGTTGTATAAGTCTGTCAATATTTCTCAATATCCTACTTAATTCATTCATTCTTTTTATCTCGTCCCTAATTAATTCATCCATTCATACAGTTTTATTGATGCTTGAAGATTTTATAAATGGCATCTGCAGAACATCTAAAAGAATTTTTTAGTGTGTATTTTTTCAGTTATCATTCATTCTATCTTTATCTTCAGTTCTTCAGTCTTATCTTGGAGGTAGGGGATTGTTGTATAAGTCTGTCAATATTTCTCAATATCCTAATTAATTCATCCATTCTTTGTATCTCGTCCCTGAACTACATGAGGCGGTTTTTTCCGGAGTTGCTTTATTTATTCCATTACTTCTCCGGATTTGGCCGGAGTCCTTTGCTTCAAGCTCTTGCCCCTGATGGAAATTTTTTATGTTTTTTGGCAGTGTCGCCTCAATATAAATACTAAGTTCCCCGTTCACTAGATTTTAATGTTTCATGAAGATGGTCTGGTTTTCACCTTAGGTTCAGTTACATGCATTTTGTTGCATGCATTGTTTTTTGATCTATGTCGCTCTATGGGATGCGTTTGTTTTTTCCAGTTGTTCACTTCTTTTTTTGTTCTTGTGCTATTTTCATAACTGGGATCCATAACACTCACTCTTTTTTGTGTGTAATCTATGGTCATCCAGAAATACCAAGGAAGACTGGTGGGACTATGGTTTGGCAAGGAGAGCTTTACTAGGACTGAGTATGACGAACAAGTATGGATGCAAGAAATTTCTCCTGAAAATAGGACTTGAGGTTGGTACGACGTCCTACTTATATTAAAGACGAACGTCGTCGATGATCTGTACATGATAGTTTGCCTCAATGACCTCTGAGAGGTTCATAGGTCCTAATTGAGGTTATCTTCAATTCATTAGTTTTTATCTCTGCTATGTTAGCTCTTTTGCGAGGGTCCAAATTGCTTACCGCTTTAGAAGGAACACACTTCTAGCTATTTCTAAAGCTATTAGATCAAAAGATTAAATAACTTTGGTTGTGATGATGATAAATAAGCTCTTTGGATAGTAGAGTATGCCAAGAAACTCTTGACTCCCTTTATCATATAGCTCGGCTCTCTCCTATTTTCACGACTGGTCTAGCTTGCCTGATTGTGCCTCCATAATTTAGAGAAGTTTTTAATATGCCATTCTCAAAATATCTTATGTCCTTCCTGTTATGTAGTGGCGAAGAAACAAGGGCTTCCCCAATATTATGTGCTTATTTCTGCAGTATTTCATATGCAACAGTTCTACTAACGTTTAATGATTCATTCTTATTAAAGTAAGCAAGTAAGAACCATGTTGTATCCACCCATTTGGTGCAGATATTCTCCATGTTTGATGGCCATGACCGAGGTTTGATGTTTTTGTATTTGCTGGGATTTGATAGGACCAGGAGTCCAGGACCATGATACTCGTAGTATTGTTCCATGGCACCGACAGGTACGTCATATATTTGATGATGCAGCCCCTACCTTTTTGTAATTTTTATTTATGAGGCATCTCCTATCTTTGGCTTGGGGTTATTTTTGGCAGGCCTATTGTTTGCTGCTTGTGATGATTGACAGAGGTTTTGGGTCTATGTTTAAGCCTCGGTGAGGTTTTGGGTCTCTGTTTAATCCTTGGTTCATGAGGATCCATATATAGGTGGTTCATATGTTAATTGGTTATGATTTCCTTGTGTTGATTGGTGGCCTTCGACGGATTCGTGCAACTATATGCATTACTCATGTTTGTTGCTTTCCCAGTGAAACATATCACATGCTCAGCAAGAAAACAAAGTCTCAGCCTACTACCTGCAAGACTTTAGTCTTTAATGACTAAATGAACGGATCACATGTAAGACAGTTTCTAAAATCGTTTCCTATGTTGTATCCTCAGATGCACTGCTCGGGCCTTGCTCGCCTTGCATACAAATGTCATCCTTTAATTGTTTTGTGTTTGTCCTTATGGTTTACTGAGTATAAATGTCGGTGTTGTGTTATTGATATGTGCATTCTCCTTTAAGATTGTACATGCCCTGTTTGTCATCACCACTCTCGACATATATAGCTCACTTTACCGAAAGTTTATATCCTGCTCAAAATTTAAAGAATAGATGTGCTCGATTTCTTCAACACATCCTATGATTATCTATTCTTTATTTTCCAGTATTGATCACCCTTATCAACGCATTACTGGTATGTTGAACACGATGTGATACAGAAAACAAATAAAGGTTGTCTTTCAAGATATAGAGCATATTGGCCAAGCCTGGACAAAAAACATCAAAATGTAGCATGGTAACTTAGTGTTAGTTTGCTTATGTATTGTTTGATACATATGAACAATGAGCTCAAGAGGACTTTATTTATCTACTGTTGTATACTTCAATATCACTTGTGGATATGCCTTTGAATGTCCACATCTAATTGCTTTATCATCCCCAACATCCAGGATACATAGATGGGGAATGCCATTGCTCAAAGGCGAGCATACGTGACCTTGTTGAAGGAGTTTTGCCCTCCGTTTGTGTCTCAAATGTCGATGATGCCCTCTGTGCTATCACTCGCATGTCCTTTTTATTTTGTTTATTCAGCGAATGTTGGATTAGACAAGGATTTATTCACGTTGGATCTGTACAACTATGGACTATTCATGCAATTTTTTATTCAAACTTTGAAATGAGAGAATTGGATGCTGGGTTGTTGCATGTTTTTTCTTGATGTTAGATTATCTATTGCCATTTTTATGTGTTCTGAACTGGTGCATAGGCTCTTGCTTTTGAGTGATCAGTTTTTGCTATGTCTATTGCCTATATATCATGACGGCTCTTCCCTGAAGGAGTACCATCTCTATATTAACTTTTTTGTGTTTGTAATTTTTTTATACTTAAAATACTTCAACGGTTGTATAAACAGATTGAACATGACCAGACCCGACAACTATGCTGCCGGGTGCGGCAAGCCGCACTTCCTATCTGGTAACATAGATTACCAAGCTTCGTTCGTGCCTACCTTTTCTCCGGTACGCATACTATGCACTTTCCTGCCTACATTTCCTCTGGTATATTCTAGAGTTTGCGTAGCTTTATATAGCGCTTTAGTTTCTCGTCACGGTGGCAGGGTTCGCACCAACGAAAGCTACCCAATTCCCCTCTCGTAAAACTCATAAGACTTTGAAGATTTCAAGTTATTAGTCTCCCCTTTTTGTCTTAAAATACTGCAAGTGTACAACTGTCTACTCGTGTTTGTCTCTATCAACTGGATGTATAAATTCTCGTCTACTATCTCATGGTAGATTACCTTTTCTCTAGTACTCCCTCCGTCCGAAAATACTTGTCATCAAAATGGATAAGAAGAAATGTATCTAGAACTAAAATATGTCTAGATACCCTCTTTTATCCATTTTGATGACAAGTATTTCCGGACTGAAGGAGTATAATACTGCATGGAGTCTCCTATCCACATTTTATATCTAGTCTAAGCATCTACAACCTGACCTCACATATCATCCTCAAACTTCGGACGAACGGCCCGACCAGTGACCGTCATGAAAAATGCGACCCAACCGCACCACTCAAATCCAACTCATATTTGGGACGGATATAGGGTATTTGTCACACCGGGTCTGACAAAGAGAGCGCACCCAAATCCCTCCAAATTAATATAGTCCATCAAATCAATCTTTCACCCCCCGCGTATGTCCCTCATTTCCTATGGTCGAGCTATCGTCGTCATCCACCTTTGCTCACCGCCTGTCGTTGTAGATGTTGTCGCCAAGTACACCGCCGCCCTCGTCCGCTGTCGTAGATGTCGCGTTGAGAATTCCACCCCTCACCGCCGACATGGATGATGCCTTGGTGGAGTCAGTGGGGGTTACCGGGTTAGTTGCAAGGCGGAGAACGTCGTCCGGAGTGAGCGGCGCGCCCGACATTGCAAGCGGGAAACTGCGACCAAGGAGGTGGCCCACATCGAAGTGGCTTGGGGCGAAGGAAAAAAAGATCAACACACCCAAAGAAAGCGTGACCGCAGTCGCGAGCGCCGAATGATTCATTCTTGTATCGCCTATCTATAAACCGTCATATATTATTCTGGCATGTCTTGAATTGTTGAATTATGGTTTTTTCTGTTTTGTTGCATTGTTGAATCGATGATGAATCCATGATATATGATGGACGTGCATGAAATTGCATGGATTCGAGAGTTTGGATAGGAGAGGAGTGGCTGTGCGAGGGGCCATCCAATCCAATTATGGATGCTCAAAACATAGAGTTCCCTGGCTACACATTTTCTAGCCTAATCTAGAGTTTGCTTAGCTTAGTCTCTACTCCTAATGTCTCAATTGGTAGGTCGCGTTTCGGGTTTTATTTTCGTCCCACCTCACCCGGTCTTTTTTGGTACTTCTTTGGTACTTGCTCCCACCTCCCGCTCAGCCGAAACGGTTTATTTTCGTACTCCCTCCCACCTCCCAGGTAGCTCCCTCCACACACAAAAAATCGAACCAACCAATCTCTACTCCTAATGGAGCAGTTGGTAGTCTTCGCCGGTCAATTTTCGTCCCACCACTTTCGTCCGGTTTTTTTCGTAGGTTAACTGTCGTAGATTTTTTTCGTCGCCTCCCCCACTTCATCGGTTTATTTTCACTTCACCCTCTCACACAACGAAAAAAACTGAACGGATCAGAACTTTTCATACTGACGCAAATTATTTAGTAATGTCTTTATGTAAAAGAATCAATCACAATCAATCTCTAAAGATCAAATCTAAATTAATTAATCTTCATAACGTTTGTTTCCTTTCGAATCACGTCCATAACTTTCCTTCCTTGTTTGGGCAGAAACTGTTTGGTAGCAGAGATTAGGAAGCTTTCTATGAGTGTAGTAATAGGAAGTATTCTTTTTCTTGATGATTCGTTTCCATGCATGATGATAGTAAATTATGCCAACATTCACCACTATTTATCAATGTCATCAATCGTATCCATTTCTACCAGTTTTAAGGGAATCTGCTCGCTATGTCTTTTTTAAGGGGATCCGCTCGCTAAGTCGTCGTCGCATGTTATTTTCACAAACAATCTCTACTCCTAATGGAGCAGTTGGTAGCCTCGTACGGTTTATTTTTGTCCTCCTCCCACCTCCCCTGGTTTTTTTTCATCCTCTCTCCCACCTCCCAATTTTGTTAGTTTTTTTTGTCGGTTTTTACTTGCCCCCTCTCACCTCCCAATTTCGTCCGGTTTTTATTCGTCCCACCTCCCACCACCCCTTCGTACTGGTTCTTTTTCTCTCCACTCTTTCCTTGCAAACCAATAATTTCCTAACATACAAAAGATCACGAATCTATCTTTCCTTACCCGAACCAATCACGCCCTACATCAGTGCATTTCTTTATTAAGAAAACTAACACGTAAATCTTAACGCATTGCAAAAAAATCCCGTTATGGACCTAATTAATTTATTATGAAATCTATACGTGGTCGCATTGGTTCTTTTTCTCTCCACTCTTTCCTTGCAAACCACTAATTTCCTAACATACAAAAGATCACGAATCTATCTTTCCTTATCCGAATCAATCGATCCCTACATCAGTGCATTTCTTTATTAAGAAAACTAACACGTAAATCTTAACGCATTATAAAGAAATCCCGTTATGGACCTAATTAATTTATTATGGAATCTGTACGTGGTCGCATCTCTCCCCTCGTGAAAAAATCGCATCCATCTCCCGTTAAAAAGGAAAAGAGAACATGAACGATCAATCCCACACCCTGCATCTCAGTAGCAAAAAATCTCCCCCGCCTCTGCTACTGCGCCTCGTCGTGTGCCCGGCTCGACCCATGCCTCGCCTGCATGGCTGGACGCCGCCGTCTCCACCGCCACGTACAAGAAAACGGTGGGCAGAACCATCCATTCAAACCGCACACCCCCACCCTCCTCCGCAATCCCTAGCCCCGCATCACCCTATCGCTTTCTCGCCTCTCTTTCCCCTCGATGTAGATGGTGCCGAGCGGCGGCCTCGAGCACCGGCAGTGCCGCCCTCTCTATCTTTGCTGCGTCGAGAGATGGGCCGAGGCTATCGTCGGTTCACCGCCCACGATTGGGCCGCCTCCGGTTGTCGCGCACCACCGGCTCCACCTAACGTGCCCGACCCTCTCCGCTTTCGACCTTCCGGTGACCACATTCCTCCGCGCCTCCATCCATCATCCACAAGGCCACTCCCTGCACCCACCCTCCTAAATTCTCCATACCGGCGGACAATCACCGAAGATCCAAGTTGGCCCGATATCAATTTTCTTACATGCTTTCTTTATCAGTTGGTGATGGGAATGGGTTCCAATTTCTCTCTCTGACTGTGGATTCGCAGGCAAGAAGCGCTTCTACATGCATCCTCCTGTCGGTCCCTAAAGTACCAAGGTAAATGGTTGATGTTGCGTTTGTCTAGGATGATATATGTTGGCTCTGTTCCGGTTCATCCGGGCAGTTTGGTGACTAATTTACTGATAATTTAATTATATTAATTAAATGAGTCGGGTGTATCATCGTGCATTTATCTTGCCAGTAATGTTCTGTGATGCTCTGATGCACTTTGGGAATTGGTTATCTTGTCTTCAGTGCAGAACATTTGTTTATTAATGCATGAGAAGAATCCTTGTTACTACCTTGAACCTGTTTTATAATTCATATTGTTATGCACTAGCGCGTGTGCGTGTGAAATAGATGGATTATGGTCCCGTACCCAATAAGATGGATATGTGTGTGTGTTAGAGAGAGAGAGAGGGAGAGGGGGAGAGAGAGTGAGGAGGAGGGAGGGAGAAAGTGTGTGTGAGAATTTGATGGTAAAAAGGTCGTCAATGTCACTTGATATGTATGAGAATATTAAATGTAATATTAACATAATTGATATTGAACTCTTAAAATTAATGTGGCCCCGTTACAACGCACGGGTGTTCTTCTAGTGCTTTATTAGTTTCTCGATCACATCGTGGTGCCGGTAGGGCCTGGCACCGACGAAAGCCCCACCGAATTCCTCTCCGAAAACTTCCAAAGCTGAATTATTAAAGGTGAGCTGCATCACACCGCCACGATTTCGGGAAGGCGCAGGGGCTCCACTGCATTTTGTCTTCCCCCGAGCCCGAGCCGAGGGAGGAGAAAACAGCCCGAGACAGTGCAAGCCGTCCACCTCCGCGGCCCGCCCCCCCTCTCTGTCCTCTCCTTGTGGCCTCCCACGCCCCGCATTCCCCCATCCCCCTCCCCCAGATCCGGCCGCCCGACGCCGCCG